>NW_015626390.1:1158515-1158945 GCF_001515625.1 Sinocyclocheilus rhinocerous
AACCTTCAATATTATAGTAATGTAGTACCAACTGACTCTCATGTATATTTTTCAGCATTAGTTGAGAGATTTTTTTTTTCCCTTGAGAAAATTTGGCAAGTACTGTACATCCAAAATAATCAATATGGAATCGAATCGAAAGCTTGTGAATGAGAATCGAATCGTGAAATTTGTGTCAAAACCCTGCTTTGGTACTTCTAATAGGAAACCAAGTCTCAGATTTCAAATTCTGTCCATTGTATTGCAGTATTTAAACAATAAATGACATTTTGGCACTGTTTAATGTGGAGTGACAGATCGCTGTAACGCCTCAGTTCAACAGATGCAGCAGCGCGAGGGGCACGTGAACTGATCATCCACATTAATACCAGTTTCAGCACAAAATAAACATGACTAAACATCCGAAGGTAAGTTAAAAGAAAGAGTACAA
>NW_015626390.1:1158955-1183817 GCF_001515625.1 Sinocyclocheilus rhinocerous
GTGAAAAGACGTCAATATAACGGCTTGTAAACAATGTCACATAACGTCACATTTACCTGAGAAACAAACAAATTCAGTGACCATAAACTCATTAGTCAGCCAGAAAAATAAACTGTAGAGAGGGGTATTTTGCTAAATATATGCACAATATAACATATTCATTATAATTTTTACTGTTCTTATGTTTGAATAAATCCATACATTTTTTATGACAGCCACCATTTAAATGTTTATATTTAAAAAAAAAAAGAATTGAATTGAAGTAAAAATATTATTATGTAATTGTAACTTTATTATATTAAAAACTTCATTAAGTGTAATTTTAGCAGTTGTAGGCTATAGCTTACAAATCAGTCAATTTTAACCTTCAATATTATAGTAATGTAGTACCAAATGACTCTCATGTATATTTTACAGCATTAGTTGAGAGATTTTTTTTTTCCCTTGAGAAAATTTGGCAAGTACTGTACATCCAAAATAATCAATATGGAATCGAATCGAAAGCTTGTGAATGAGAATCGAATCGTGAAATTTGTGTCAAAACCCAGCCCTAATAATAATAATACATCTAAAATGTAAAAACTTGCAATCTACTCCACTTTCCTGCAGCGCTGCAGTTTTAAATTTATGTTCTTTTAATTCAGTCACGAGGTCGAATTGAATTGAAGTAAAAATATTATTATGTAATTGTAACTTTATTATATTAAAAACTTCATTAAGTGTAATTTTAGCAGTTGTAGGCTATAGCTTACAAATCAGTCAATTTTAACCTTCAATATTATAGTAATGTAGTACCAAATGACTCTCATGTATATTTTACAGCATTAGTTGAGAGATTTTTTTTTTCCCTTGAGAAAATTTGGCAAGTACTGTACATCCAAAATAATCAATATGGAATCGAATCGAAAGCTTGTGAATGAGAATCGAATCGTGAAATTTGTGTCAAAACCCAGCCCTAATAATAATAATACATCTAAAATGTAAAAACTTGCAATCTACTCCACTTTCCTGCAGCGCTGCAGTTTTAAATTTATGTTCTTTTAATTCAGTTACGAGGTCATGCTGTGACGTATCGATCTGCTGTTGGTCACAGGGTATCACGTGATGTGAATTCGCAGGTCAGAGTTCACCAAGTTTGATCTTTGGAATGCAGCGAAATGCTAAACTTTTCGCATGGGCTTGCGTTTCCGGTCTGAAGCATTTGTATGCGTATGAATGGAAGTCAATGGAACGAAAAGTGCAGTGTGACCGCCCCATGTTTGTCACCAGGTTTCCAATTAAGATTAATAAGACTTATATTTTCTTCCCTTTTGGTTCAATATGAATCCCTATTAGAATATTTTAGTGTTGCTTTGTTTTCAAACAAATAACTTTTCCATAATTTACTGATAAAAGTCAATAAATGACAGACAATACAGAATTAATGAGACCGCCAGTCCGGTGTGCTTCATTGCAGTATGTTGTGATGAGTCTCTATCTGTTTGGAAGACATGTTCTGGTTTAGAGAGGATGGGTTTCTGGCATTTTTCAGACATTTTAAGGTGTTACAGGGTGTTAAAGAGAGTAACCTGAAGTGGACTAACCAAAGAACTACCATACAACATATTTAAACCGTCATAATTCTGTAATTAGTTCTATGTGACCTAAACAGCCTAATCTAGTAGTGTGAGAAAAACAGACCTCTTATTAAATACTTCCTCTATAAAATCAGTTCAATGCACCAAGAGCAGAACAGAAACAGATATGCTAAGCAAAAATATAAAAACGGGTGGCTGAGCACAAACACATGCATCAGAAAATGCATGCATTCATCTGACATTTTTCAATCTAAAACAAGCTTTTTATTGTCTTTTAATTCTCCAACACTGTAAATCTCAGTTGTTTTAATGCAATGTTTACCACAAGCTGATGTCTTTTTGTCGTTTATGGTGAAATCCCGGTATCTCCATCTCTGCAGCCACTCAAACAGGTTTTTGGTGGATGACAGACTGCCTCACGTCACAAAGAGGCCTCAGGCCCACACAACCATGCGTCACCACCAGCTCAACGTCCTATCAAACACCCGAGTAAAACAACGCATTGTACCACGATGGAAAAGTCTCACAGAGCAGAATAGGCGACATCTTTTGGTTGATTTGAGTGCGTTACTGACATTATCTTGGTGACATCTAATGCATTTTGTTATCATTGTTACATGCCCTGCCGGTGTGTGATAAATGGTTGGGTCCTGTTCCGTGACTTTCAATAGATGCGCCACAAGTCTGAGCATGGGAGACTGCAGGCGCTCGAAAGAGCGGCTTGAGCAACAGGCCATGACTCACAGGAGCGCTTGGAGTCAGTTATCTGAAAACTAAACATGCTCCTATGAATAGACGTCAGTTTGAGCACATCCAAAGTAACAATCTAACAGCCCTGAGAATTTCATTCCATATTGGCGCAACAAAGATAATAATAAAATTGCAAAGGCTGCTGTAATTCTTGGGTAATTCTGCTGTATTTTGTGTAAAAGAATGTATGTCTTTTAGGAGCATCATACTTTCACCTAGATAACACAGCTGTTTTACAGAAGAGGATGTTGACCTTTGACCCTGCTACCTGAGAACACTTCAGAACGAGAAATGGAAAAGTAGCTAACTCTCATTTAGACTCAACAAACTGTTCAATGAACCACTGAGATGAATAAGAAATACACTGAACAGAACAGAACATTAGTTAATGCAATAGTTAAAGTGAAATAATATTTTTACAGAATGTATTAATCTTGGTTAATGTGAACCACGTTATATATTTTATATAATATAAGTTTAACAATTTTCAAACTATACATGGTATAAAATAAACCAAATTAATTAATATAATGTGGAAAAACATTATAATTTACAACTGTAAATAATAAATTATCATTAACCTACATTAATAAATGCTATAAAAGTAGTACCTCATGCATTAACTAATGTTATCAAAATTTAAGTTCATTTTGTTAATGCTTTACAATAAGGAATCTTTTGTTAACTTTGGTTAAATGTATTAACTAACATGAGCAATCTAATTTGTACAATGATAGTACAAAATGATCAGTTAATAGTTCATAAAATGAAATTGTTTATTGTTTGCTCATGTTAGTTCACAGTGCAGTGTTAATGTGAATCAATAAATGCTGTAGAAAGTTTGTTCATTGGTAGTTAATGTTAACAAACTAAACCTTACTGTAACCTTGTGTCTCACCACAATGGTAGTCTCTATCTTTATCTTTGACGTTTTTTCATTATCAACGCCTGTACTGATGACACAATTTAAGTCTACTTCCATTTAGTTTTAAGTCTAGCCTTTGTCTGGTATTTTGTCTTTACATCAATTCGCATTCTTTTTCTTCAAAGCAACAAAAACAAATACATTTTTCAGATTCCTTCCTGCATCTTGATGCAAAGTCATTCCATAACCGCCCTACCTGAACCGAAAACGTCTTGTGTTTGCAGCACAAGAGTCTTAATGCAACACTGACAGATCCCAGCTTCATGCAGCGGACGTTAGCATGTATATGAAGTGCATGTGACGTCTGAAGAGCTGAAAGCAGATTGAAAGTTCAAGCTTAAAGGTTCTTGTGCAAAATAATAAACTGTGACTTGACAAATAGTAGAGTCGCACATCTGTTTTGTTTACCTAACTCATTATCAAAAAGATTCAACGCCCATTAAGCTGCATGCATGGCTAGCTTCACTGTTTTTGCAGTAATGGGCCGCATGCACACTGCAAAAGAGTCGAAGAGCTGAATTTGATGAATGACAGAGCAAAGGAATGTGTGGCATACTATGAAGTACGAGTTTGACTGTGACTGTGGGACAGCGAGGATGAACAGACATGTGGATGAAAGGATGAAATAAAAGAAGGAGAGATAAAACTCAAAGTTTCAGGTGAAACTTGTGGGCGGGACTTGATAAGCAGGCCAGTCATCCATGCTGCATGTGCAAACAGTGAGGATGCTCACACGGACAGGCAGCCTCGGCTCGGACCGGACGGTGAGGTATATTTACCCGTCCTCAGACGAGGTTGTGTTATTCTGCTGCCGTTCGGAGGTTGAAGAGGGACCGCAGTGCACCTCGTGTGTCAGCAACCACTGCTCACACTGCAGGGAGACCACAAACAGGGAGTTTAATATGCATGCCTATGAACACATACACACACTTTCTTTCGGGATGAGACTTTTGACCTTGAAATCTGTTATAAAGTAATAAAAGCATTGCAAAACCTGCTGTGTTGAATCATAGCCCTCAGTGGCTGGAGTTTGACCTGCAGTCATGGTACAATTTAACTCACATCAAAAAGGCTGCTTTGAATCAATACAAGTTAGTAGTTCAAGTTCTAGAAATCGCCATTGATATGTTTGTTTAGAAAATACTTCAGCCCGGTTAAAACAATATACAGCAGAAATTTGTCAGTTGCTGTAAATGTTTGAGTAATACTTCTATTTTGGCTACGCGGCCAGTGTGGTACAATCATTCTTACAATGATTCAATCAAAAGACTCACAAACTCTGAACCTACCGGTTTGAATTATTCTAACAAATCCTTCACTGAATCATTCAAAGCAGTTACTGAATCAACATCTGACTCACTTATTGACTTACTTTCAGTGATACATATTTTATAGGTTTGTGAAATCAAATTTCTTATAGGTTTACTTTAAATATTTTCACATTTTCAAAATCATTTTTCCATTAAAATGTATATATAGTGATATAACACTACCATTTGAAAGTTTGGGGGTCAATTTTTAAAAGAAATTAATCCTTTTATTCAGCTTGGATTCATTAAATTGGCTAAAAGAGGCGGTAAAGACATTTATAATGTTACAAAAGAATTATATTTCCAATAAATACTTTTCATTCCATTTCTAGTGTTCTACCCACCAAGGAATTCTGAGACAGACAGACAGATACATAGATATGAAGCAGCACAATCATTTTTAAAATTGATAATAAATGCCTCTTGCCCAGCAAATCATGCATACATTTTTTCATTATTTTAAATTGTAACATTATTAAGACATTATTAATAACTATTAAAAAATTCTAAACAATAAAAAACGTTTGAACCCCTGCTTTTGAATGGTAGTGTATATTGTTATCTAGAATTCTTAAGAATATTGCAAAAATAAATTTTTGCTTATACAGCCCATTTCTATTTACTTTTATGTGATAATACTGTCAGCTATTACTAAGAGTAGACTTTTTTTAACTTGCAGTTGCTAAAAATATAAAAAGGAAAAAAAAAAAAAAAGATCCCAACTAAGAGCCGACTAGACTAATTTTAACTTGCAGCTGCTAAAAATATAAATAGAAAACTTGCTAAATTACTTGTTTGTTAGAAGACTAGTATTTTATTACTTATATTTTATAATATTTCTGACATTACCTAAATGATTTAAACAAATTCTGCTGATTTTCACCAAAAACCAGCACAGGAAACTTTGCATATTCTGTCTAGGCCTGCTCCTAATAAACACAATAAGGAGTTGTTTAGCATAATTTGTTGCATCACTAATCAGTGATTGGCCCGTTTAATGTCTGTTAGCTGTACGCAGACAGGATGGAGGGATACAGAGATGCACAGACAAAGAGGAGGAGAGACTTACGTAGCTTTATCCTCTTTGTGCAGGAGCTTTTCAAAAGACAGGAGACGTGCAGAGGGGGTGATGGAGCGTGAGTCTTTAAATTAGAGAGAGGGAGAGGGGGACGTAACTGACTGAAGACAGATGACCATAAAAAGTTCACAGGAAACTTTGCCGTTGGTGGTGGGGATGGAGACAAGATGGAGAGACGAGCGAAGGAGTCGTCAGAGGAGAGATGTGAGAGAGATGGAGGATTGGATGAGAGAGACAGGACAGAGATTATCAGATTAGTGGCTGGTAAGACTGCCTAATTGAGAGGCAAAGAGGCAGGTATGATGGCCTGGGTGGAGGAGACATTTTAGGTTGCTGTGGACTTTAGCCATGCCAGTGTGTGTGTGTGTGTGAGTGTGTGTGGATGGATTTTAAGCTCTGCCCCTGTCAAACACACCCAGCTTGCGTGTCTTCTCCCACGTTAGACTGCTTTGATGATGGCAGAATACTGACTGTATTCAGCGACTGTTATTGGCTTTGGTGTGAATCTCACAGTAGTCAGAGGAGGAAATAAAAGGAGAGACAAAGTGAGGAATACATCAGCAAATGAGCAGGCCAGATTGGTTTTACATAGCCAGCATCCTTGATGCATTACCACTGTGATTTAACAAGTGTATTTTTTTTAAAGTAAAAAATATATAATACATTTGTAGCAAAGTAGCTTCCATATTACACCCAAGTCTCTGTAACAGAGATTCCATTCACATCTTTTAATGCACATTTTAGGATAAGATTGCAAATTTGCATATAAACTAAGTTTATGGTAACACATTTACCAAATACACTACCGTTGATAAGTTTAGGGTCAGTATGATGACAAGGATGCATAAAACTGATCAAAAGTGGCAGTAAATAATTTTACAAGTTTACAAAATGTTCTATTTTAAACAAATGCTCATCTTTTGGACTTTATGTTCAAAGAACCCTGCAAAACTGTATCACAAAAATATATAGCAGCACAAACTGTTTTCAACATCGATAATAAATGTTTATTGAGCAGCAAATAAGCATATTAGAATGATTTATGTAAAAAAAAATTGAAAATTCAGATTTTCCATCATAGGAATTTTTGCTGTATTTTTGACTAAATGAATGCAGCCTTGGTAATCAGAAGAGACTTCTTTAAAAAAAATAAAAATAAAATAAAATATCTCACCAACGGTAGTGTAGATTCATATATACACATCAAAATAGTCATATGATTTTATCTATGTCTTGTGACTTAATTTGCCGTCACTCCCATTCATTACTGAAGTGCAAAATTATGCCACAAAGTTTAATGCTGTGGTTATAGAGTTTGTTAAAATCTATAACCTTAAGTATGAGCACCAGTTATAGTGAGACATTCTTTGCGAACACAACTAATTAGATGAGTCTCTAGATTCAGACTTTAACAAATAGTTTGTTGAAAAAAAGTTAAAGCAGTCGCAAAAAAATAGAGGGATGCCCTGCGATGAACCACAATTAACTAATTATTTCGTGCCAGGAAAGAATTCTTTTCGTGCACGTTTAATTTAGGCTAAATTTATGTTTAATGAGTGCAGGTATTGGCTACATCCATTTTTGGGTTAAACCTGTTTGTGTACGCACACTATGTGATTACCTCCGCCTCCATGTGTGAGTATGAGCACTGTGTGTGTGTGTGTGTGTGTATATGTGTGTGTGTGAAAGAATGCTACTGCTCTGTTTCAGGGCTGGATGACAGGCACGGACAAGTGCAGGAACCGACGTGTTCGAGAGCAGTTGGCGCGCTGAGATAGAGCTGCTTTCTGCCTAGCACATCACCCCCCAATATCAGTTTCAATAGCGAGAGGCCAAGATAAAAACCTGTGAAAGACAGACAGGAGATGGGACCTGATGCAAAGAAAGGAAGGTATAGAGTTTAAAAGAAAGGGTTGAAAAAAAACTGATGAATGAAAGGAGCATGCTAGGTGGCGCAGATAAAGAGCGAGGTGAGAATCTGGACAAACGGGACAGGCCTGTTTGCTCGTTTGCTGCTTGAACGGACGCACAGAGTTAACTGCTCTCTCCCTGGCTTGTTTGCTTTGTTTCTACTAAACACCAGAGACACTGAGGGGGAGAGAGGGGGCGGAGGACGGGAGTTACCAGAACCTGCACCACCCTGAGGTCTCGTATCCTTATCAATGCAAACCGTACACCCTACAAGACATAAACACACAGCAGGGCTGATACTAATTACTGCAGTTAGACCATACCACAAAAGACAAGCATTTGACACCAAGTCCTACTTGAACAAAACCTACATTTTTTTTTTTGGTGGAGTTTGCAAGCATTCCCATCAGAAGCGGGACTTAGGCCAAAACAGTCACATGGAGATGTAAATGCATAGCCAACACAATGCAATAATGCCATCCCATTATATACTTAAAATGCATTCTTACTCTACTGCGGCATAATTGACCTCCAGTACTCAAGGGGGCAGTCTGTGCTATTAAACTGACTGTGTTTATAGTAAGATTCCTGAATAATAACAGTTTAACTATCTTCAAACAATTGTCTTCAAATGGTTGCTGAGCCATGACTCAAAAAGCATGACCATAGAAGAAGACAGTTTGTACTAATGTTTGTTACAGCGCCCCTTGTGAGAACGTTGAGAATGCAACACATACTTGCTTCAAAGAATGCAATGGCATTACCATCATAATAACATCTGAAAAACACAATGGTATTATCATGCTTCCATGTCCAAAGAAACATGGTAATAGCAAAAATATGGTACATTTCTAGTACAAGTGAGGGGTGAAAGCACCCCTCAGGATGTTTCTCAATCATTCAGCAGAAGTGCCGGCAATGCAATCAAAAGCAAAGACATAGCGAATTGAAATCATCTGACCAGCCATTGTGTGGCAACATGTGGAAACTCCAGCGAGGTTTGAGTTCCTTTTACAGATGATGGTTTATATTAGAGCAGAACAGAGAATAGCATTTGCCCATCAAACCAAAGAAGGAAAAAGCAGACACGTCACCAGCCTCAGTTATTTTCTCAGCAACGAAATTCCTTATTCATGATTTTCTGCTTCCCAAACGAATTTGCAAAGATGTTGACCTCAACCACTGACAAGCCAGCACATCCAGTTTTGTCTGCTAAATGATTTTTCATTGTAGCATGACTAACAATAAGAAAGAAGAAACTATGAATGCAAAATGTGACGTATCAAAGGAGCAACTTTCGCTTCAGCTTTGAATAAAATGAGGGGTTCTGCAATTAAGTTGCGGCATCGGTCTGTGTGATCGACTGTTTTACTCTTAAACATCATTCAACACCTGAGTCAAGCATACATCATAACAGGCAACATGCTAAACTGCGCTGTGCAGGAAGTGGCTTTCATTTCCAAATCAACCCTGGCTGCTCGCCTTGGGGCGAGCTTGCTTCATGCAAACAAGCTTTGTATTTGTGCGAGCATCTCAGATGCACTAAAAATGTTTCAAAGCCTCCAAATCATAAAACACGTTGCCTTTTCTTGCTCAATGGCTTTAAGACGGATCCTTGAAGAGTTGCAATGATGCACTGGAAGATTTGGTGCACGTGTTTTTTGGATGTTTTAAGGGGGTTGGGGGACCTCTAGTCCCAGCTGTGGCGCAGGCTCGGTAGTTCCTGGCTCTTCAGAGGTTAAGAGATTATGTAAACAAGCATGCAAATTGAGGGGTCCTTGGCAACGGACGACTCAGCTGTCAAGCCTCACAGATGCCTGCGACAGGGACAAGTCTTAGAACCTTCGTTCTTGCAGACGGCAAGCCTTTATTTGGGTCTAAAGGACACACATGGTGCGCCTCGGATTGGCCAGACTTCACAGTGGGGTACTGCGAGAGCGGTCGACTGCTCACATAAGCGAAGTCTGAGGACAGGACTGCCGCGCATTCAGGCTCATCTCCATATCCATGCAAATATGCATGGGCGGAAAGAGAAAGAACTGCATTCTCTCACAAAAGAGAGGCTGGGTTTGCTAAGATACAGTTCTTGTAAGCGAAGACAGACGCTGGCTCATGCCCGGTTTCTGTGGAGAGCCGTGGTGTGAGTTACAGAGGAGTGCAGATGCAGGGTCCATGCTGACAGATCAGTGTGCCACTGACAGCTGCCTGGAAAAAGCATACACTGTCCACCCTCATTACAGATGGTGTGTGTGTGTGTGTGTACAAGCGCTCTCAAAGAATATCGCTGTCCCCACCAATCCGTCCAAGACAGGGCAGCCATTTTATAACGCTTCCTTGGGGGAGAAACAAGAGCCGTGAATGAAAAGAATCACAATGATGCAAGACTACATGGGGACGTTCATCCCAGGCTTACTCTGGTTAAACAGTGCGTGAGGTGTAGAGGACTGGATGAAAAGGAGAATCTGAGCATCTAATCTCCTTCCCTCCTGTTGTTCTTGTTGTTGTGAACGCTCCTTTATTTAGCAGACATGTTCCTGCAGGAAGACCAAGAGATCTTTCCCTTGTCCGACTTGCTAAGATGCCATTCTCTCTGACTGGCTTTGACTGCGATCCGTGGATATGAAGACATCTGCTTTGTGCAACTGCAACATTTTTCAATTTGAGTGATTAAAGGTCTGGATTTTGTACTCAACAGTACAAGTTTTTTTTTCTTTAATTTTGTTTCATGTGCAAAACTGGAACTTTTGATTCATCTGTGGAAAAAGAATCCTCTTGGGAAGCAGTCACATGGGAATTCCTTCTATCTCCCGCCCACTTTCCCCCATTCCCCCTCTCTCGGCAGAGCTGGTCGGGGTGGCAGCTTTTATGGCAGAAAGGACGCAGTGGGCCCATGCCGTTCTCCTTTGACAGTTGTCTATCTGGGCAACAAATGGAACATTCATCGAGGCGCAGCAGTGACAGCTCGGCTCCATAAATCCAGAGGCACACAGAGGGCTTCCCAAACCTCACTGTGTACATGGCTCACGTCAGTGACTAGAACAACTAAATTAGGTTTGGGTCCTGTAGATGAACAACTCACATCTACCATTGTTCAACTTTTCTTTGAACATCATTGGTGATAATAAAGGATGCAATCAGCAACTGCAGGCAAAAAAGAATGTTCAAAGCATGCCTAAAGCTGATTTTGAGTTCAATTAAGTCAGAATTCAAAGTGTCCCAGATAAAGAGGAGGGAACATCCAATTTAAAACGCATCGAGTCATTAAAAATCTACTTTCAAAAAGTTTTGAAAAACATTTATACTATTGTCAACAAAGGTATTAATTTAATATCATGTGGCATAACCACCAAGTAAAAATGTAACAGTAAAAACCTTTTATGGGGTATTGTAGACTCAAGTCGGCATGAATGCAAGTGGCCTTTTTTTTTTTTATGAATCTAAAAAGCCGCAGAATGACTGAAGGTTTGGCTTATAAAGTGGTGTTAGCCAAACTGTGCTTTGCAATAAAAGTATAGAGATGCTTCCGATAACCATCTCTCTTTTATGCACTGTTGAGGTATAGGTGTGGCTGCCGGTTTCATTAAGTAGACTCTAAATTCACTGTACACCTGAAAACACAAAGAGACAAGGAGTAGGAAGAGGAGGAGGTGCATGGGGGTACCTCCAGGCTTTTTTCAGTCCTGTTAAACCGGCAAGCTCCTACAAGTCATCCTGAAAAAGAGGCCCACGATGCTGTGCACACACATCCTGAAATTGATCTGAGTGAATGCACCACTACTGCAAAGGGATTCCCTCGCAATTGCATGAAACAGCACTCAAAGCGAACAAAATGGCAAAAACCAACACCGATTATCATTATGAAAAAGTTTTGCAAACAAATCAGATTAAAACACATTCTGTAGAGCATTTTAGTTTTACAGAAGTCAGAACAATTTGAGTCACAGTAAATAATGTGCTAGCCAGGCAGGTTTTGAGGCTGGCGAGCTGCCACGGTGGGTTCTCCATCATTTATTTGGAAGACTAAGAGAAGGAAAACCACTGGAGGGGTGTTTGACAGAGAACTAGGCAGATATGCCGCTTACGGCATGCTATAATAGAGCTCTTTGTGAAGCCAAGAAGAATACAGCCTTCATCGAGCTGATGCTGAGAACATCTCTCGGTGGCTCATACGTGCACACATAAACAGACATGCAGTGACCACGCATGATTTGTGGCTGTCAAGGCTGCCTTTTCCCCTCCCCTGAAAAAGAAGCTTGTTGGGTGAGAAAATCTAAAGCAAGATTTGTGAATGCTCTTTTTGAACCCAGTTCTGACGGCGATGTTATCGTCAGTCACTGTGCATTACCTCACTCTCTCTTCTTTCACTTAATCACTCTATCATTTCTGCACCTCCCCTCCTCTCTGGCCCCCTTTTGGCTTCGGTTACAGCGTTACATGGCCTAAACTCCAAAGCAAGGCTAAAGTACAAGGCCAAAACATCAGCCAACTGGTGCTGTGACGGCCGTCAGCCACCCAATTTTAAGGCTCCTCCCCCAAAAGCCAACCCATGTGCATCCCTTCGGCCAATCGCGCCCCGGGCTGCCAGCTGTTTGCTATTGCCGTTCGCCTGAGTGACAACCAGGCTGTCGGTTGCAGCAGGGGTCATCCATCACACTCCAGTGTGTGCTGACGCGCAGGGCTTCTCGGCTGAGCCGAAGCGACTCCCTAGCATCACATCACGTACGGCCCCCCCTCCCCTGCCTGAAATAAGAGTCACATTGTTTTTTTCCTTTCGTACTGCTCCAGAGTCGCTGTGCAGGGCTCTCTCTACATAGGCGGCTGCCTGAGGACACGCTCCTACAAGGGAGCGATTCATCTAGAATGGGGGGGTGGAGGCACTGGAACTTCATAGGAGAATTTGCTGGCCCGAGAGCGTTAAAGTCACGATTCTTTCCCTAAATGTGGCAGCTTGGTGTTTAGCATCAGTCTGACCATCCTACAAAAGGCTGCACAGGCCGTCATCAAAGAAAGAACAAGCCAAAAGCGAGAACTTTATGAGCGAATTCAATTCATTCAGTGCATTTTGCTGTAATCACTAAATGCCATTCTACACAAGAAAAGGGTCAATTAAGCTTTTACCAAAAGCACCAAAACTGAAACTGAAAACAATAAACGTATGTACAGAGTAGTCCGTATACGTGACATGATTGAAATTAAAGCTTTATTACACCTATATTTTAGCTAGCCATCATACAATGTGATCATTTAGCATAACTCTGCAAATGGATCTGCGGTAGAAAAAACTGTACTGTGGGTGCCTCAAATGCAATTCTTTAAAACAAACAGTCAGCAATAATATTTTATAGTACTTATATAGTCTATTTTACACAGCCTTTTGTGGTTTAGTCATCGTGAAAAGACATTTCACAATCAGACTTAATTAGATTTTTACTGTAATGCTGGTGAAAACGACAATTAAATATCATGTAATTTGGAGCTCCAATCCTTCTACATTATGTATCAATTTTAATTGTGCATTTAAATACTTTAATTCTTACAAAGTGTGTCAGCTTAAAAAAAAAAAGGGAAAAAGAGAAGAAAAAAAAAGCATCTTAAGTGTCACCTACTATCCCAATACGTATATTTAAACGATTATGTAAAACTCAGAAGACTCAATTTGGGAGTAAAGTACACAAATGTACAATGTTATCCACTAGACATCACAACATGATGTTATTTATGCTTGTATTGTCCTTTAAGTGTCAATTAGCTTGAAACCATCTTTAAATGACGAATCTGAATGACATCAGTCAGTACAGAAATGAAAGAAAGTACACAAGCCCAGCAGCAGTCAAAGGACGGGTGGTCATTACAGACCAATCTCTTTTGTAATTCCATGACAGTCTGTTGAGGCGTTAGGGCACCAGCATCTCGGCTGCAGGGCCGCAAAGGCCTCATTTCCATCTCTATAGGCCCCTTAATGTTTGCCCACACATTGATAAAGAGGGTCCCATCAGACGTAAGGCGGCACCAGAGTGGGTACAGATTGGTGGGTGGGTGACAGCCCCCAACATTGTGAGGTCCTGAAAGGATAAAAGGGGTTAAAACATGCAGGAAGGGACAATTACAAGTTTCAAACTAAGGCAAGCAGACTTAGCCGAAAAGGTCACATGACTCAACAATGGAAAAAGTTCTGGTTTCCTCCACTGATTTTGAGCACTAAACACTTTTTTTCTTGGCGAGAGGTTCTAAGAGCACGACCTGATTAAGTGTTTAATGTTTACCACTAACAAAAGAGCCAGATTAGCAGAACTGCTTTCCCCTGGCAAATATTGAAACCATTTAGGCCTACTTCACTAGTTCTGATGAACAATACCCTAAATGTAGCACAATAGTTATCATAATTATGAGAACCTGAAAAAGCATCCAGTATCCACCGTTTCCTGTTCTGCAGAGGTTCTTAACAGACTCACACACAGCCTTGTGGGATAGGCCATTTCCTTAGCAAGCCATGAAACACGCGGTTGAATTACAAACACAGACGTGTTGCTCGAAAGTGACCAATCACCATCCTGACATCATCAGGAGAGGTTTTAAATGAAGTAACACCTGAAATCTGGGAACAAATCTATGGTGATCTAAAAGCCAGAACAACACAAAAGTGCAACAAAATCTTGTGAGATTAATCAAGTTTTCTACAGGCAAAACAATGCAAAAGTGCAACAAATCTTGTGACATTAGTAAAGCTTTCTACAGGATTGTCAATTTCTCTGTCAATTTCTTTGTAGCTTTCTTTATAACTTATCAGCAGCCCACTGACCTTGTTCAAAGATTATGGCAGAATGAAATGAGCGCAATCTAGGAGAAGACATTACAGGGACACTACCCACATTATGACTAGTTACGCAACATTGATTGAGACAAAACAGACGTTTTGCACATCAAACACCAAGGGCGCATGAAGGACTCTTCATTCAAATGAGGATGTTTTTGAGCTTCAAAAGATTTATGTAATTCCTAAACTCATCAATTTCAACTTGCACAACCACAAAATACAGGCTAGTAGTAACCATAACCCGTGTGGATGAGTGAAGCAGCCATTTTGTCAGAGCCCTGACGTGCATTTTATAGAGTCTGTACTTTCATACGGACCCTTGATCTGGTCTTCCCATGAGCCAATCAACAGCCTGGTTATCTTCTTTGCTCTCTGATTAAGTTTATTATTGCCTCTGCTCTACTTTTCCCCAAGCACTTCGTAACAAAGTTCACAAGTGGAGTCCTAACTCCCTGGTTAATGATAACACTCCTTGAATAGACAAGTTTTGTGAGATGCTCCGGATGGATAGAAACTAGATGAAGGAAGTAGATGTGTCCACATGGTTTTCTGATGATGAAGATGCTTTGAAATGTGGAAGTTACCACTCATCCCCTCTTATAATCTCATTGACAGGCACAGACAGGTCGGATTATACTGCATTCACACAAACAGTTGTTTGGAAATTTGTTTTTGTTTTTCAATTTTAATTTTTCTAGACCGTGTTCTAATGGTTAAATTACATTTTTATTAATCAAAAAGCATGTCTAATTAATTGAAATCATGAAACTTACAATTTAACAGAAAATTATTAAAAGTAAAAAAAAAAAAAATTTTTAAGGCCCTATGAAATGTTTTAGTTTTCTCAAATTCAGTTTTATTTTATTTATTTATTTAGCAAATACTGTGTTTTCCATTATTTTTCTGGATTCCATTTGAATGGTTTCATTAAATTGTAATAATCAAAAACATCTCTAATTAATTGATTTTATATTAAATTTTTTTTTAATTATTTTATTTCTTTTTTCCCAGAAATACGGTGTTGTGTATTTACATTTTTCTGCTAAATTAATTCTGGTAAATGTTCTTTTTTTTTTGGTAAACATTCCCTAAAAATAAAGTTTTAATAATTATAATTAGAATTAAATTGTAATAATCAAAAACATCTCTAATTAATTGATTTTATATTAAATTTTTTTTTTATTATTTTATTTCTTTTTTCCCAGAAATACGGTGTTGTGTATTTACATTTTTCTGCTAAATTAATTCTGGTAAATGTTCTTTTTTTTTTGGTAAACATTCCCTAAAAATAAAGTTTTAATAATTATAATTAGTATTAATACTATCATTACATTAAGTAACATTTGTCACAGTTTTTGACAGGTTGCTGTGAAGACATTTAAGTTTCTGTTTGCATATAATATGACGATAGTTTTTCTCAAAAGAAATGGCAAAATGCTCATGAAGTGACTCTCAGAGCAGTTTTAGAGATTATGTTTATGTGTTCATGTACTCATATATTGAGGCGGCAGAGACTGTAAACAGTGTGTAAGTGTCACAGGCGCTTCAGTATGTGTGTAGTAAACGAAACCGTTCATTCACACAGACACAAACAGAACACAGGATTCATATTTAAATGGCATTTTGTGGCTTAGTATTCACAGACACTAGTCCATATTGTGTTTTCATTTAACTGTACTGACCTACTTTTGATTTATCCATCCAAAATGTAGCATTCCGCGTTATACAGTAAATTCCGTTTTTATGACTGGATTCCGCAATTCCATCCGCATTTTCCGCATCGCGGAAATCATAGGGCCCTACAATAAGACTGGTTCACAAATTGTGAGAGATGGTTTCAGGTTTGTTCACTTGGTGAGTGAATCTCATGAAAAACTCAAGAAATGTCTAGGTCATGTTTTAGCCCCAAAGCAAAAGAAAGTTAGGCTAATCGAAGGCAAATTGAAAATTAAGCCTAATTTAGGACCACTAAGAATTGCAGGAAATACTTGATGGTCCTAAAATGGGTTTTTGTTTCCTTTTTCAAAATATATTGTCTTATTTTTGGGGTGAAATAGATTAGATTGGAACTTTTACATTCTTGATTTGTCTTCATGGTTTTTAACACGTCTTCTGGGTGGGTCCCTCAGAAATATCCAAGCGTGCAGGCTTGCTGTGAAGTAGGTGTTGAAGGAGGGCAGCATTTCTGTCTGCTCATTGTGTACACAGCCCCTGATGGGAAAGGCCAGGTTTCAGGAGAAGAAAGAACCCTGCTCGCTGTCTTTTGTGGCGTCTCCTCAGGGGCGCGTCAGCAGAGCCTGCCCCATTGACTCCTTGTTTCCCATGGGAGCTAGACGGTGTACCATTAACCCCAGACCAGCGAGGCAGACACACCTTTACCTTTTCACCTGACCATTCGAATTCGCAGCCCAAAATTGGGCTTGAGCGGCCTAGACCTCTCTAACCCAACCCCCTCGCACATCATTTCAGCCGGCTCCATCACAAAGATGCATTTATTTTGGAAACAGTAGCCAGCATATTAGGCTTGCCGCGATAGACGGTGTCCTCACCGTCACAACCCTACAGCATATCAGCATCTGCTATCTTTTCTAATGCTGATGTCCCTAAACAGAAGGAGCGTGGCCTGGTGTTATTTCAAAATGGCTGAGCTGTCATCGAGGAGTGTGATGACTCTGTCAAGGTTTTAAGATAGATTCTGAGAGATTTTTCTGAGTGGACCGGGTGTGGCTTTCAGGAAGAGTTCTTCAGTATCAATGCTTGCTTAATAACACTGACACGCATCTTAGTCAGACCGTCCTGACTGGAAGCGTCTGGTGGAAATGGCGGTTTTAATGTCAAATGTGACCAACCGTTTTGTCTAAACTTGCAGGTGCAAGACTAGTTTTATTAAAGAAAGTGTGAACCAGGAATGCTGGTGGAGTTTTAAAGCCTCGAGTTCTTCCTCCCTTCCTTGACTTCCCTCACTCCCCGTGTCTCCGCCTCCATCCCAAGGCCAGTCCAGTAATCTCATCCTCCCTTCACCCTACACTCCTAGCAGCTGTGCAAAGGGATGCTCTCAGGTAGAGGCCCGTATGTTTGCACAAGAGGTTGCAAGAAGGTGTGTGTCTAACTTCTTTACGAGCCTGAGGTGCAGCAGGACTAGGGGCATGCGCTCCAGTCTCTGTGGATACGAGGTGTGTCCTGTGTTTGCAGAACAAACAACAGTACCTTTTCAGCTCATGAGCAGAGATGGCAGGACATTGTGTGTGTGTGTGGGTGTGGATGCGAATGGGTATGTGTACGGTTCGGTTTTGAAGAAGGGGGTGACTGGGAAGGTTGTTATTAGGGCTGTGCGATTAATCGAAATCGAATCGAAATCGCGATTTGAGACGTTGCGATTTCCTAATCGCAAAGCCTGCGATATGGACGCGATATTAATCTGTTCCAGAGCATATGCATGACCGCCAGCCTTGAGTTGCAGTCTTACTAACCAATAGAGTGAGCGCTTTTCCCCCAAATCGCACAGCCCTAGTTGTTATGCTCTTGAATTATCTGTTTCTTATCCATCACTGCATGCATAAACAGCTACAGGGAAGCTTGATTACTTGAGTTCAACATGGAGGGACTTCCAATAAGAACCAGGGATGGACTGAAAACAAAGCACAACTTTCAATACAACACATGGCACTGCACTTTAGTGAAAAAGTGCAAAACTCACTGCTATGCCATGGTGTTGTTATGAGAGTCGTGATGCACAGTAGTTTTTTACTGAAACCAAAATTGAAGTTTTAATTTAGCCAAAAAATGAAAACAAAGTTTGGGTAATTGAGTAATAGGGTAAATTGGATAATTGTAGTGCATTCAGTCAAAATGCATCTTCAGAGAAATGCTAATTAAACACTGATTTTGACACTTCAAAACTATTTCAAACTGACTTTTTTTTTTTGCTATTTCAGCCACAAAATTTAAGTGCATCACCAGGTGTCTGCTAATAATTACAAATCTCACGCCACAAGATTTAAAGCAGGGGTTTTTAAACCAGGGCTAAACAAGGGTAAAAAAGGAGGGAGGGGGGGGGATGTGATTTTTTTTTTTAATTAACGATTTTAAAGTTAGTGTTGAATTTATAAAATTAACATGTTAACTTAAGATATTGATTTTAATGTTAAACACAATCATATAAAGAATGTATCTGCTTGTCAAGTCAGACATCACACGTCAGTTTCTGTTCATATTTTGCAAAACATTTTATACTTTCATTATTTACTTTAGTACAATGACAATATAAATTAATATTTAATATGATAAACATATTGTCTTAATGATAATCACTATTTACCTATCTTCCACAGTATAAAGGAGCAACACAAAAATGACAATAATGACCATAAACAGATCTGCTCAACATGTGGTCAACATGTCATGTTTGCCGAGCTGCATCCCAGGATTACATCTTTTCCCATCATGCACCAGGTAACATGTCATTAGGGCAGCTCATCCTTGCGGTCTATATTTGTTAACCGTCGAGTGGAAGGGTGGCAGACCAGCTGTGCAGACAGGAGCAAACAACCACCTCTTGGCCTTCGATTAGCACTTGACATAAAAACACCAGATTTGCACTGTTTACACAAAGGCCTCTCTGCATGTCCTCAAACGTGCCAGACGCAGTACATGCAACGAAGCTCCCCTTTTTGGGATGCACAGCGTCCCATCTCCAGCTCAAGATGACGATTAGTGCAACTGTATCATTTGCTTGCTCTCTCCCTCACAAGTAATCAGACAGAAACTGGTTGTGCGATGCTGATGGCCTCTTTTTTTCTTTCTGCAACCACTCTTACTGCGTCTTGTCTGTTCCACCCTTTCTTCCCTCCCTCCCTCTTTTTCTCTCTCGGCCAGCTCCACTAAGCAACAAGTGCTGCCTGTGAGTACCACCCTCCCCCCTCGTCCCAGCCTCCAGAAGCTATCGCAAATCCTGCGAGCAACTGCCAGCTGACAAAACTGTTTAGTCAGCAAGAGAGAGAGAGAGAGAGAGCGAGCTTCAGGCTTGAGAGAGCAAACGAGAGCGGAGACAGAAAACGAGCCGTACAGCAGTCGGCCCACACTTCAGATTTAGTTAAACACTTATCTTGAGGAAACAACAAGTAAGAGACAAAAAAAGTTATAAAAACGAGGCCAGTGCCGTCAAAGCAACTAGTAGGTCTACACTGCAAAAAAAACACTCTCTTACTTAGAATTTTTGTCTTGTTTCTAGTAAAAATATTTAAAAATTCTTAAATTAAGATGCATATACTACATAAGCAAAACGACGTTAGATATTTAGTCTTGTTTCCAAGGGGAAAAAAACCTAAATTAATGCATTTTGCTTAAAATAAGTATAATTATCTGCCAGTGGGGTCAGAGAGGGAAAACAGCCGTGCGACTAACTCGCTATTGTTCGAACACTTCCTTCATCTCTTGCCCCTCCACCTCAGAGAAGAGGAAAGTTTCACTTCCTGTCTTTCCTCTCATCTCCTCTTCTCAGCTTGCTAGAGCTCTATTTTTTCCTTCCCTGCCCTGTCCTCTCCTCCATTGTGACATTCTTTCACATCGGTGATAGCCGTTGGGTTAGACTTTGAACTCTTACCAAATACCAACATTATTTGTTGGTTGGAGCGGCTCGGGGGAGAAGCGGCCAAAGGTGATAAGACGGGCCGCAGTAACAGGGCTTCAGACGTGTTCATTGAGCCTTATGGCCCATTTGCCTGATGACCAGTTAACATGGCAGATGATTGGGTCAGTGCTCTGATGAAAGGTTCTTAACAATCCTACAGCTACAGCAGAGTTTAAAAGCATGATAAACGATCACTTAAATGAAGCGTTTTGATAAAAGCTATTGAACAATAAATCTAGATTCAAATTAGACTTATAGAACACATTAGCCTCGTTCAGACTGTCAGTGCAAATCCGTTTTTGTGCATATCCAACTGGAATCCGATCTAGACGTCTGACTGTCCACAGTGTATTGCAACTGTTCATATCCGATTTGCGTGTCCAGAAGCATTCTTTCATTTTATGTAATGTGCATTGGCTTCTCTGGCATTGCCATTCCATTGTTATGCCTGCGCTAAAAACAACAACAACAGCAATACAGTTTGCAAAACAGATTAACTGCATCCCAAATGATGCACTAGGGCTGTCAAAATGACTGAAAAACTAAATTCGAATTTTCGACTTAAATATAATCAAAATTCAAATTATATTCAAATTTAAAAGGCATAATTTCAGTTAGGGGGAAAAAAGCTTTTGGCTTCTCTCCTGAGGCCACAAGAGGGCGCATCGAGCAAAATATTATGCACGTTTCTTCAAAGCGTAATATGGCTTGGTTTCAGTTTTGACGTAAACAATATCTTCTCCACACGGATGCTCTCGTTTTCCGCAATATATTGAATGAACAACGTAGCAGCGCCGCATCTAGTGGGTTCAACTGGATAGGCTAACAAAAGCATTCAAATGCAATCAATGACACATACATCGTCATCGCATCTCGTGCGCCACTGATAAGGCTGCCTGACGGCTGACGCAGACCTTAAATTCGAATGCAACGTTTTTGCATTCGAATGTGGAATTTTTTTTTATTCAACGAATAATCAAAATTCTATTTTTTTTGACAGCCCTATGATGCACTATACACTTATACACTATGAACTCAACCATGTAGTGTATGAATTTTATGAGGTTATTTTTGTCATTAATAACCCCTCCCCCTTCGTGACGTAATTAAAGCTGCGACAGTTGAGCTCAGTCCAACTTCGTTTTTTCGGTTACTTTAGTGCAGGGGTGCCCAAACTCGGTCCTGGAGGGCCAATGTCCTGCAGAGTTTAGCTCCAACTTGCCTCAACACACCTGCTGGGAAGTTTCTAGTATGCCTAGAAAGAGCTTTTGTCGTTCAGACTATCTAAATATGATCGGATGTCAATTGGATTTGCACAAAAACTGGATTTGAGCTGACAGTCTGAACGAGGCTATTATGCGTTTGCCAGAGTGTTCTGTCTTTGCAAAACTCAACGGGTCCATCCTTTAAAGTAAGTCTATGGGATCTTTTTTTTGTCAGTTAGATAAACCATTTGAAAAGGTAACATCTCGCCTCAACAGGCCACATGAGTTGATGCCTCACACGAAGTACACAAGATCAATAATTATGGTTTTGAAAAACCAAAATAGTGAGATTTACATTTACATTTATGAGACACTTTTATCCAAAGCAACTTACAAATGATTCATATACTTGCCTTAACAAATAGATCAAGACATTTAAAGGGGTCATATGATGCGATTTCAAGTTTTCCTTTCTCTTTGGAGTGTTACAAGCTGATTGTGCATAGATAAGATCCCTGAAGTTGCAAAGACTAAAGTCTCAAAACCAAAGAGATATTCTTTATCAAAGTTAAGACTCTGCCACGCCCCCCTAAAACGGCTCATTCTAACACGCCCCCAAAACAAAGTGTTTGAGAGAGGCGGGGCATATATAGGACCTACAATAATGTACAGTATTTGAAAAATAATGTGTTTTTTGAACATTAAAGCATGTCAACATATTCTGTTACACCAAATACACAAAATAATGATCTTTAAAAAAGCATCATATGACCCCTTTAATAGTTTAGTAAAGCATCTCAGTTGTTCTAAAGTAAATCTATTGCAACTGCTAGTTCTTCAGCAGCTTCACTGTTTCTGAACCAAACATGTTTTTCATGTTTTCACAGCCAAAGATAAATGCTGCCTGTGTGGGCCATGACAACTCCTGCAATCACAGAGAGGATTGGTTGAATTTTTGAGGTTAAGCCTTCAATCCCATATATGACACATCTATCTAGGTTGTTAACAATAATGAGCCACGGTGAGGAGGCGGCAGAGCAGCATTCATGAAATGTCTGCATTCTTCTTACTGCATTAACAAACAGTAGGCAATGAGGGACTTCAAGCAGGACAACCACAAATATAGCTGAGGCTAAAGTGTCAGCACCCAACACTATTCTAGTACAGACCTCCAGACAGAAGCACACCTGTGTCATTCTGAAATAAACCACTCGTTTTAATAAAACACCAGTTAATGTGTGTGCTAATAAAATCAACAAACCCCTACAACAATTAAACCCACAACTCTGCATCTCTAACTAATTGCTGCCATTCTTGAATGAGATGGTCTATTTGAATATCCAGTTCTTTTGTGTGATATTAATTACAACCTAATATTTATGGATAAACGCCCAATTTGTGGAAACAACTACAAATACACTTTAGGGCTCTTTTTCCTCCATCTCTCACTCCATCCAAGCTGTTCCCCTGCTGTGTTCCTGTCTCTGCTATATGCCTTACGGAGGGATGGAATATAATCTTATCTAAAAAAGGCAGGCTAAATATAGCTTGGGAGCCAAAGGGCCAACCCATCATGCCCTAGGGCCAAAAGCAGGTCCCTCTCAATCAGGTTGCACATTTCAAGGTCTCATTTAGACTTCAACAGCATTAGTAATCAATAAAAACACTAAAATGTGCAGCAAAACATCTTGAATGAATGGCTGAAGAATGCATAAACCAGGTACAGCTGCCTAACATTAGTACCTAAAAAGGTATAACAAGATGTGATATTTCAGATGCACCTTGTGCAATTGAATCTGGGATCAATTATTTACAAGGCATTTCAAGTAGGACGGTCAATCGAAGATAGAAAATCAAATGAAATTAAATGTAAATCTGAGAAAGTCAGTGATGCAAAGCAGAGCTGTAAAGTGTTTATCATTTGGCAGACACAACCGAGGTCTGCTGTGTAGGTATCTTGGGAATTACTATAATGAATTTAGATAATGTCAATACCCAGGACTCTCACTGAGACCTGAGGGAGGGTGATATACTTTTAATTAGCACTAGAAAAAATCCCAAGACGGACTGGAGACCAGATTTCCAAGTGTTTGAGAATGCATGAACAATGCATTCGGTATGAAACATCTAAAATGCATTTAAAAACCAAATGAAAAAAAAATAAATAAATAAAAAATTTTCACATTGGGGCAGTATGCGTTGGTTTCTATTCACTGGTAGCTAAAGTAGAATAAAGTAGAAAGTAGAAACTTCCCTGAAAGTTCAGCATCAATATCTGTTTCCTTTGGGGTTTAACTCACTACATACTGCATGTAAAAACACTAGACACTTCATAAACTCCATTAGCACAGCTCAAAGAACAAAAAAATGTGTGTTTGTACGACTGCATGCTTTTGCAGAATGTGCCTTTAAAAATAAAAAAAGCACAAATATGAGAGCAAACTTTCCTATTAGCCTTAGCCAAAGAGGAAACAAACAAAACTACATGGGGTATGAAACATCTAAAATGCATTTAAAAACCAAATGAAAAAAATAAATAAATAAATCACATTGGGGCAGTATGCGTTGGTTTCTATTCACTGGTAGCTAAAGTAGAATAAAGTAGAAAGTAGAAACTTCCCTGAAAGTTCAGCATCAATATCTGTTTCCTTTGGGGTTTAACTCACTACATACTGCATGTAAAAACACTAGACACTTCATAAACTCCATTAGCACAGCTCAAAGAACAAAAAAATGTGTGTTTGTACGACTGCATGCTTTTGCAGAATGTGCCTTTAAAAATAAAAAAAGCACAAATATTAGAGCAAACTTTCCTATTAGCCTTAGCCAAAGAGGAAACAAACAAAACTACATGGAAACATCCTCTTTCTTTAGCCACAACATCATCAAGCTGATCCTTTAAGACAGGCTGCAAGGCCTCCGTATGGTCCTACTCATAACACGTCCGGTCTCTGCCAAACTTTGACATCACTGATTTGAGAGAAAAGCACAGAAAATGTGCTTAGTGGTCCAGCTAAAAACATCAGGTGGGGCTTTTATTTTAAGGGATCGCATAAGATCTTATATTTAGAGATGGAGAGAGGCATGATGTCCGTGTAGTGACTCTGCTCGTCTCCAGTGTTGAATTTCGTAATGGAATGTGAACTGCTCATCCGGATCCGTCCTCTCCTCCCTGCCTTTAAAAAAAAGGCAAGAGGAAACTTCTTTATTTGCCACGACCCCAAAACTAGCTTTGGTCATCTAATGTGATTGGTTGAGCAGTACTGGGACTTTTCATTACTTGAACCAGTCCACTCCAGACTAGAGTATCAGCGGTGCGAAGTGGAAGCGGAGCATGGAATGGGTTTTTTGAAAGTCAGAGATGTTTTCCTGGAGGAGTGCACAATGGAAAACCTGGAGCGGAGCTGGAGACGAGAGATTAAAGAAATCTCTGTTGCTCCGTGTCACTCACATTCGCTGTTCCAGACAGTCTTTTTGTTAGCGTGTTACTTGGTGACACTCAAAACTAGATGCTTTGGCTTAATTTTGGCACTATTGCTGCCTTGAAAATTCGTTCCTTTGAATATTGAGTTTGTTATTACGACATATCACAAATTCAAGAAGGTAACAGAACCTGAAAGTAGTCAAAAAAAAAAAAAAAAAAAAATATATTGTGAACGATAA
>NW_015626390.1:1183851-1216216 GCF_001515625.1 Sinocyclocheilus rhinocerous
TGAAAGTAGTCAAAAAAAAAAAAAAGAATTATATTGTGAACGATAAACCTAAATAACTATATTCAAAAATGATGAAAAATATTCATTTCTACCAACTTATTCATCCATGGTACCACAACTAAATGTGAAGAAACTGTGAAAGTTGAGTGATAAACACCATTCGCTTCAGCCTTGCTTTCCGCTTACTGATCTCTATATATAGATTATAGATACATTATGATAGTATCTATACATTTCCGCAATGTCAAATCAACACGCACCTTCCAGCATCACAACTTCATCTAGAATTCTGAGTTTCCCACTTGAAAATACGACTTGTCTTCAGTCATTATGATCATTTCCACACATAAATGACACAACAAATATATCCACAAACTAGGCTATTTGTCTTAAATGTAAGGCACTTGATATTGGTCATGCAATATCATTCATAAACAATGCTGTTGCAGTATTTTATCGATGATTCCCAGAGGCCTTGTGCCTACCCTTGCTTAAATAATAATAAGCAAGAGACTTTCGACTACTAAACCCCAGGAATAGCATCTTAAAAGCATACAGACACCGTGGTGGAGGATGCACAAAATGTGGCTAGTGAATTTGCCACGTTCACCTTCGTCTCTCCTAAGTTTCTGCCTCACCGAGGAGGGGCGGAACACAAATGCCTAGCAACCATTATCTAATCCATCATCCATTCCTTCAGTTCACGACAACGTTTTTAATAAAACTTACAGAAACAACATATAAACGACCTATCGTATTTACTTTGATGATGCACATCTTAACAAGTCCTAAACCGGCGATTAAACAATGTGACAGAATCACAAAACGCTTTCGACGATAAAACCAACCGACGTTACTTTACTCAAATTACCTCAGCAACTACCTGAACGGGTTCGCGATCAAAAATAGGCCATCCTTAAAGACATAAACAAACTTTGTGACGCAACAGGTTGTTGTCGAACCAGACCAAACGAACAAAAAAGCAAACAAAAAGAACTATACACATCAAAAACGACCGTTTCGGTAGTCGATAGCGATCGAAGTGATGCTCCGCAGCGCGTTAGCTTACCGCTAGCTAACAGCAGCAGACTTTGAACCCCATCACCGCTTGAAACAACTTCCATACAGCTTTAAAAAGTTAGTAAAGATAACCACAAAGTTGTGTGCGCAGAAACACGCCGATGTCTTAAAGAAACGGCGTTGTTTGGAGCAGGTTTGGGCATCAGGTCTCTCCTCGCGCAACAAGGAAGCTGAAGTTGGAAAAAAGGTGTCCTCTTAACTTTCCCACTGACTCGAACGCGAAGTTACGCTAAAAACCTCAAATAAACGCACAGAACCAAAACAACAGGCCCAAGAGAGAGTGTTTAGGAGAGCCGAGTAACTTACGTTTGACTTTGTTGGGGTTGGGTTGCTTTCGCCGAGACATGATGATGATGGTGATGATGAGCTGAGGAGAGAGAGAAAGAGAAAAAAAAACAGAAAGAAGCTGCAAAAGTTGTTCCGGAGAGGAATCAAAATGGCGTTTGTAAAAGATGTGAAAAGTTCGTCAACTTTGCGGTTGAGTTCCCACTCTCCCAAATTCCCCCCACGCCGAGATGCTTTAGGGAGGAGAGAGGAAAACGCTCATTTCGTTTTCCTCCCACTGCGTGTCTCTCTCTCTCTCTCTCTCTCTCGCTCTCTCTCAAGCTGATAAGTATCACGTGTTGCGCCTGCTCTAGTCTCCAAGGGGACGCGCGTTACTGAAGCTGCAGCCGCACACAAGCATCCCACACGCAAATACTTCGAAAGCAATACTCAAAACACATAAAAGTGCATCTTATCTGTATTAGCATGATGTCATGTGGACAGGAAGGCACAAAAAAATTCTTTTTCAAAAAATAAAGACAAAATATACAAAGTAATTAACAAAGAAAGAACAATGTGATGTAAAATAATGTTAAACAGATAAAAAAAAGGAAATGTAAATATTAATAGTTGTAGACGTAAATCTAGGCAAACTACCTGTATTAATATTATCCCATATGGTTAGGAAGGTTGACAAATATAATTCAATAATCAATAATTAAAATATAATAATATTAAGATAAGTAAATAAAATACTACTACTACTACTACTACTATTATTATTATTATTAATAAAAATCAAATGAAAATAATAATCATAGTCAATAATAAAATATGGTAAGTAAAATATTAACAATAAAAATATTATTATTAAATCAAATGAAAAACAATAGTTAATCTTGGAAAATTATAATTATCTGCATTAACATTATTAATAAAATATAAACAATACAAATGATTATTTTTTGTTGTTTTGTTGAAAATTAACAATAATTCATTACATGACAACATTAATTAAAAACTATAAATAACACACAAATAACACTATAACGCTTGTGTAAATTGATATTTTATAGTTCAGTGTTTTATTGGTATGACAAACACTTGTACTTTAACAAAAAAATACACAGTAAATGAAAAATGGGAAAATAAAAATAAAAGTACCGACGTCAGTGATAAAGGTGCAAAGAAAATAACATTAATAAAACTTACTTTTAAGAACTTTACATTAAGAAAGTTTTCGGTCTGTCATGCAACAGACTGTACTGAGTACTAAATGTTAATTGACTTCAGATGGCAAAAGAAATATTGCATGATGATTGGATTTTGCAGGGTTTTATCAACTGTAAGGTTTTGTCTGTTAAAGCTGCGAATTCCTCGTGGTGCTGATAGCAGGATATTAGACCCTCCCTGTCCAGCTCAGGCTGATTAGACCGGCCAAACCTGCCCCCGCGACACGCAGTGAGCATCTTTCCATTGTGATACTGGATATTATAATTGATCCACTACTGAGAACTTTATCATGCTTCAATTCTGATCAATTGCTACACAAAACTCCAGCTGTGTTTACTGCTCATATTAAACGAAAAGCACGGTTTGGCATTTCCAAAGTGGCTTTTTTCCCTCTAGTTTTGAATGTATCGGTTAAGGAGGTCTTGTAGTCACTATATGGGTCAATGAATAACTTGTTCAGGCGGTTTATCATTTCCTCCCAAAGTCTGCATGGTTGTTGAGTGTTCAAGTCATGCATCTTTGCAGAACACCACCAAAAGTGAAATAACTTCAGTTTATGAGTCAAATATGTTAATTAGCAAATTAAAGCAATGGTTCGTTTCTTTCATTATCACGCAAACTGCACCTAAAGCACGTTCTGGAAGGCCTACAAATCTAGTGCGCAGTACACAAAGTAAGACAAGATGCAGCGAGACCTCCATCTCCAAACTAGCCGAAACTTGAGAGTGATGTTATTTATTGACCGTTACCTAGGCTTCCAAATGCAACCCTGTTGCTAGGGAACAACCTTTCACAGCAACAAAAGGTTTCCTTTATCCTCTGTGAACGAGCCTGAAAGAATACCTCCGCAGCGGCGCGGTCTGAGCCATCCCACACTGCACTGCAGGCCGCTCCGTCACAACACACTGCATATTCTGTTATATTAGCTGTCAGTGAATCAAAGTGGTGCTATTTCCTCAATTTAAAAATGCAAACATCTTAATCAGACCGTTAGGGAAACTCCTGGACAAATGATGGATGGCAGGACGAAGCTGCAGCAAAAGACATACTGAACTTCTCATGCTAGCGAATTACAAAACATGCTTGATTAAAGAGAATTTTGCACACGGATTTAGAGCAATAACTGTCCAAATGTGGGAAAACCAGAATACCTGTATTGTAAAAAAGCAGTTTTTAAATAAGAAGATTGCATAGGTCGCATTTGTCGGTTCTAGTAGACTCTTTAGCTTCTTCAGGGATAAGGGTGGTTGGAGAAGAAGTGAAAAAACAGGTTTGCCATGGTGATGGATGATTCTTGGCTAACAGTCGTTTGTCCTGCTGCTCCCTTTTTGTTGCTGTATTTGGTTACTGTGGGCCTGAGGAATTAATTGAGCTATCTGTTTATTAATAAACAACATTAATGATGTACTGACTAAATATATTCACGTTTGTGCATTTATCAGCCATTGAAACATCTGTGGTTCCTCCTCACTGTAATATAGATACAAATAACCTTTGCTAAGACTGTTTGAAGCTTTATAAAGTTGTTGATCCTGTTAATATAGCAAACTATTGTATTGCATTGCTAAAAAGCATAATCTTACCAGTTGTTCGCATGCTTACCTAGCTAAAAAATATAGTATAAGAATATTTTACTAACATTCCCGTTAAGTTATGAAAATGTTATTTCTGAAATATTCCCTAAACGTTCAAAACATCATTTTTTATGTTTTTTTCCCCCGTTGGTTATATGAATGTTAATGAAACATTCCATTTTATAATTTTGAAAACATTATGAGAATGTTACTTTTGAATTAGAACATTAGATGAACATCAAATATATAAATTTTTTGTGCTAACAATTTTCTATTAATGTTACTGGAAGAACATTTGTTAGATGTCTAGTGTCTTTAAATGGCTCTAAACTTAGTTTTGAACTTTCTAAAGTTGTCTGCTAATACTAGCTTTGACCACAAACAAATAAAAGCCTCACTTTGTATTACGAATCAAAACAGATGATGAAACAGCTCGTCTTTCAAGCACAGAATGAACTAAATGAATTTCCCAAACTGGGCTATGCTTACGTTTTCATTTTCTCAGAAAGTGAACGGTTTACTGAAGTATAAGTATATGTATATAGCTCAGAATGATTATGCAATGGCTTTCGCAATGGAAGTTCTGGTCTGTATGAAACGAAACGAGTAAGTAAATGTATTTGAAATAGGGAAGGAGGCAGATCTAATCTCTGAGGAAGAGAGAAGACACTGGCATGTGGACACTTCAACCAGACCTGCCTGTTTAATATTTCATGTGCACATTAGGACTGTATCTTTCTAGATTATCAGGTCTCATCACTCCAAATGAATGGAAGGTATGTGATGAATGTATGTGCTGTCATTATGAATGGGCAAACACTTTGTATTTGCTTGTGTTGCTTGCAATTAAATATGGTGTCTAATATCTTGTGCAATTGAAAAAAGTTCAATTTTTCACTTCTTCATTCAGTAGGCCGATACATTAACTTTGTTTCAATACGTTCTTGGGACAAAATCTAAAAATCTAAAATAACAAACAAAAGTGATTTTTAAGAGGACTTGAAGTCGATGCAGTGCAGCTGTTTGATCCTGATGGGAGTGAAGCAGAGGAACATGGTCAGAAGAGTTAATGGCGCCATCTACTGGTGACAGTCAGAATTGCGCTGTGCTACATTTAAATTTGCAAGACTTCTGTGTGAAAATACTAATATTTAGTGTGTGTGAACTGAAGCAGTGTTATTTTAGTATCACTGAGATATTATAATACTTTATATTCATATTTTGAATCATTGTAAAAAATATTTTTCGTTTTAATTTTAATTTTAAAGTTTAAAGAGGTCATATGACGTTGCTAAAAAGAACATTATTTTGTGTATTTGGTGTAATGAAATGTGTTTATGCGGTTTAAGGTTCAAAAAACACATTATTTTCCACCTATTTATTATAAAACTGTCAAGGGTAACCAATATCTTTCTATGCTCGCTCACCTCCTCTCCTGCTTCCACAAAACTTAAAACGTGGGAAATGAGGAAGACAGAGGGGCTCGTCCCGTTTCAAGATTGTGTGACCATTTAGCCACAGCTCATATGATGAATAAAGCTCATCGATGGACTGCCCTTGTTATGTGCAAAGGTGAAAACTCACTCAGAATCAAGGCCAATCTGATTTTTATAAGATCGGTTAATCTCTCAGGGCAAGGCAGGAGAGTGAAACCTACATCCTGCAAAGGGTCTGAGACAATGAAATGGAAAAATGAAAGCAATTCACTGTACATTTTAAAATGAAAATAAAAGAAAGATAAAACAACACAAAAGCAGAAAACACACACCACTGTTCAAAAGCTTGGGGTCAGTAAGAAAAAAGGAAGTCTCTTCTATTCACCAAGGCTGCTTTTATTCCATCAAAAATACAACAATTAACAGTGAAGTATTATTACAATTTCAAATAACTGTTTTCTATGCGCATATATTGTAAAATATAATTTATTCCTGTGATCAAAACAGAATTTTCAGCATCATTACTGCAGTCTTCAGTGTCACATGATCTTCAGAAATCATTCTAATATGCTGATTTGCTGCTCAAGAAACATTTCTGATTATTAGCAATGTTGAAAAGAGTTCTATTTTTGTGGAAACTGTGATACATTCAAATTTTCAGGATTCTTTGCTGAATATAAAGTTCAAAGGAACAGCATTTATTTGAAAGAGAAATCTTTTGTAACGTATAAATGTCTTTACTTTCACTTTTAATTGATTTCACATATTCACAGTGAATAAAAGTATTCATTTCTTAAAACATATATCTTACTGACCCCAAACTGTTGAACAGTAGTGTATGTCACACTGATCTCACCGCAGCTCCTGTAGGTCGCAGGACTGTGTGAACCGGCCACTGGGGATCCTGAGAGTGAACCTGATTCATCTGAACCATAATCAGAATCAGAACCAACAACATATTGTCACACAGTCGTGTCTTCATAGCTTGCAGGTCGCTTTAGACCCAGAGTCTGACTAACGTAGGTGAAATACGTGGTGGAACAGGGCAACTTAACTTCTCATTTAAGTCAAGCGCCTCAGACAATGTCAGCACGTCACAAGTTTCACTTCCCATCTTCATGTCAATGCATCTTATTAACATGCCCTAGAGCTACTTCCTAATATCCAAAACAACAAGATATAGTTATGTAAATTGCATTTGTAATAGTACCTAAATTATTACACTCTGTAAGAACAGCATCTCTCTCATCATGCCTCATGTATAGGGTTTAACAGTTCATCTAAAAAGCGTCACAATTAAATCATTCATCTAAAAATGTCCAACTTCTCTTTTCATTTTAGTACTTTCTATAATGAAATTATGAGAAATGAGTTTCATTTTCCATATCATTTTGGTTTGTTAGTCTGTTTGTGTTTACTCACAATTTAAATTTTTATTTATTTATTTATTTATTTTAAATGACCTTTTGAGAAATAAATTAATAGGTAGAAAAGCAAATTCTTTCTCTTCTTTTTCAGATTCAGCATTGTTCAGCACTTTTTATGCTGGTGTAGTATCAGTATCACTTTTTTTCTTTTATGAGGGATCAAGAGATGATGAGAAGAAAACGAGGAAACATGATTTGGAAAAGTCACAAGTTTGAACATGTAGCACCAACTCGCTATACATTATCTCCAATACCTATTAAGGTTTTATCTGCTGAATGGCCACTTTTTGTCCAGCTTCTGAAAATAAAGAGACCTAGAGTTCATAGGCCTTTATTTGATCAGTGACAAAAAATAAATGTTTCCATTAAGGGGCAACATTTGCCCCTTTAAATGGATTTCTATGGTCATTTTTAGAACATTTATAAAGGATTTTTTCTCTAACCATATCAAATATATGTGACCCTGGAGCACAAAACCAGTCATAAGGGTCAATTTTTGGAAATTGAGATTTATACATCATCTGAAAGCTAAATAAATAAGATTTCCATTGATGTATGGTTTGTTAGGATAGGACAATATTTGGTCAAGATACAACTATTTGAAAATCTGGAATCTGAGGGTGCAAAGAAATCTAAATATTGAGAAAATCGCCTTTAAAGTTGTCCAAATGAAGTACTTAGCAATGCATATTACTAATAAAAAAAAAAATTACAAAATATCTTCATGGAACATGATCTTTACTTAAAGGTGACATATCATGAAAATCTGAAGAACGTAAACTTGTGTGTGAATGAGAACTTCGTTTAGTACTCCCATGCTGTGACAGCCGCTTTCTGTGCGTGTGCTTCGGATGTGTGCGCTCAGAAAACTGAAGTTTAAACTCATATGGTTTAAAACGCATGATAAACATGATAATCAGAACCAAAAACAGATGTTTTTTAGCAGGTAGGAGCAGTAATGGAGCAGCTCTATTCTGGAAAAGGGGGCGGGGAGCAGCAGCTCATTTGCATTTAAAGAGACAGGCCCAAAAAACAGCGTTTTTCTGCTTCCACTCAAAATAGTCATTTTCGAAATGATATAATAAAAGATCTGTGGGGTATTTTGAGCTGAAACTTCACAGACACATTCTGGGGACACCAGAGACTTATATATTGTAAAAAGGGGCATAATATGTCTCCTTTAAGTTTGAATTTACAATACTGACGTTATAGAGAAGAACGATCCTCACATTCTACCCGTACAAATCTTCAGTGACAGGGCATTGCCTAAAAGTAGACAAATGTTTATAACAGAACGAGTCATATTCCATGAATTACCAGGTTTTTTGCGCCCTCTTGTGGTTTATTATTATTTTTTTATTTTTTTATTCTACTGCATCAAATGGTACGTGGTTGTGTTCGCTGTCGGTTTAAGCATGCATACAGACCTTTGAACAATGTTATTTCTTTATCAACACAGTTTCGTTTAAGGGTGCTTTGGAAACAGATCCTTTCTGACTTTAAAATGAAATAGAAAGACATAGAACAAGGCAACATAACATTCCCAGTAGCCAATATGCAACTGTAATAATGAGTTAGGCCTATATATTTTTTTGTTCTTTTTTAAGGACAGCATCTCACACATCCTGACTTCTGAAAACTAGTTTAAAGTCTCAGATGTAGCAACAATTCACACAGTAATTTATTTGAATCCATCCATTTTACCTAGTTGAACTTGAACACAGTCTCATATGTTTGCTCTAATAATTTTTAATAGGTTATTCATAACAAAAACAACAACAACAACAATAGTAGGCCTAATACAACAATAATAATAAAACATTAGCTCAGCATTAGCTAAATGTAAATGTAGTTATTTTATGATTATTTTGTTTGTCTGTAAATGTGAACAGTAGTAGTAAGCCTTTACTCCTCTTCTACAGAGCACAAATGGCCAGCAGGTATTTTTAAACACATCCGATTTCATAATGGTATTATACGGACTCATGTCATAATCATGGAGCACTGCATGATCCATTCCAGCAGCAGACTTTTGTAATTCATCATACTTTCACAACCTAGAAAACAACCAATATAGCATTGTGTTAGAAAAGACCTGAATTTATTCACTAGTGGGCATTAGTACAAACTCCTCCTGCGGGTCACACGTCTGCTCAGAGCATTAGTGTTTTCAGTTACAGCTCAGTGGATGTGTTCTGAACGTCTCCAGCAGTTCTGTGAAGTATGGAGTACGCCAAAATGAATTTACAATACTGACGTTATAGAGAAGAACGATCCTCACATTCTACCCGTACAAATCTTCAGTGACAGGGCATTGCCTAAAAGTAGACAAATGTTTATAACAGAACGAGTCATATTCCATGAATTACCAGGTTTTTTGCGCCCTCTTGTGGTTTATTATTATTTTTTTATTTTTTTATTCTACTGCATCAAATGGTACGTGGTTGTGTTCGCTGTCGGTTTAAGCATGCATACAGACCTTTGAACAATGTTATTTCTTTATCAACACAGTTTCGTTTAAGGGTGCTTTGGAAACAGATCCTTTCTGACTTTAAAATGAAATAGAAAGACATAGAACAAGGCAACATAACATTCCCAGTAGCCAATATGCAACTGTAATAATGAGTTAGGCCTATATATTTTTTTGTTCTTTTTTAAGGACAGCATCTCACACATCCTGACTTCTGAAAACTAGTTTAAAGTCTCAGATGTAGCAACAATTCACACAGTAATTTATTTGAATCCATCCATTTTACCTAGTTGAACTTGAACACAGTCTCATATGTTTGCTCTAATAATTTTTAATAGGTTATTCATAACAAAAACAACAACAACAACAATAGTAGGCCTAATACAACAATAATAATAAAACATTAGCTCAGCATTAGCTAAATGTAAATGTAGTTATTTTATGATTATTTTGTTTGTCTGTAAATGTGAACAGTAGTAGTAAGCCTTTACTCCTCTTCTACAGAGCACAAATGGCCAGCAGGTATTTTTAAACACATCCGATTTCATAATGGTATTATACGGACTCATGTCATAATCATGGAGCACTGCATGATCCATTCCAGCAGCAGACTTTTGTAATTCATCATACTTTCACAACCTAGAAAACAACCAATATAGCATTGTGTTAGAAAAGACCTGAATTTATTCACTAGTGGGCATTAGTACAAACTCCTCCTGCGGGTCACACGTCTGCTCAGAGCATTAGTGTTTTCAGTTACAGCTCAGTGGATGTGTTCTGAACGTCTCCAGCAGTTCTGTGAAGTATGGAGTACGCCAAAACCTTGGTTCCCACATCTCTAATGAGGTAAGAGACTATTAATATTTTAGGTTTCAGTGTTAGAGGTCAACGGGATTTTTGGGGAGTCTCTTGGTTATTTGTGTAAATACAAGCTTGAAATTCTTTATAGAATTGTTGTATTATTTTAAATTTTATTTAATCTCTTAATAGTAGCACTAATTAATAGTAACACAATAGTAACATTCATTAATGCAAGTCATGACAGCCTATGTTTTCCATTATTTGAACTCAAACCATTTTAAACAATTTCAACATGATTTTTTTAAGTTACACAAGGTTCAACTTGATTTTTTTTATTAAAGTCAGTTTTGATATTATTTAAGTTGAAATGACTTATAAGGAAATGTTTTACAGTAACATGAACTAACAATAAACAATACAGCATACATTAATCTTGTTAAATGGTGATGTCTACATCTGCTAATACATTTTTAACATTTCAAATGGTATACATTAACAATGTATTAAGAGCAAACACATTAATTAACAATGAACATTAATATATTTCTAAATTAGCATTAAGCTATATTGTTCATTGTTAGTTTTTGATATGCAACAAATTGACCCTTATTTTAAAGTATTAACTTTTTAATTTAAAATTCATCATACACAAATCAAATAATGAAACCCCTGTAAGTGAAATACTATAAAACTACGGTGAAAGTGATCTGTACTCTGCTAGGAAAGTGTTTTATCAAGCATTGCATTATTGCTGCAGTAGCAGACGCAGTAAACAGTTATCTTCTTGTTTATATAACCATAACTCACTCTTAACAAACAAGCTGTTATTTCTGGAATTCAGACAAGCTGTAGCTTTAGATTCACCCCTGAATGGTGCATACTACATTAAAGGTACATATTAGTAGTTTAAAGAACATATCAAGGAAATCGCCCCAGTGACAGTTTTGTACCTTTTTCCTAATAGACTATCCTGAGATTGCAGGTCTAGTTTTGACGTTAACCACTCAGACAACAATTATTTCTCTGTGCCATATTAAAGGGTCAGCTCTGATGGTGTGTTGATGTGGTGCTGTAGGTCTGTGTCGTCGGTGCAGACGTCTCTTGCCCAGCGAATGCTGCCCCCTCCTCAGCCCCGTCCATACAAGGTCTGCACGCAGAACCGCCGCAGGAGGAAAGGCTTCACCGCCAGCTCTCTAGCAGACCTCATGGAGCAGGTCAGATCTCTGGATGTCGTGCATGATGCTGCATACTGTAGCAGGTGTTATTTACAAGTTACACTAATATTTAGTTAGTTAGTTATACACTAATATTCAATGCTGCATTCATGCAAAAAACTAAAAAAGAATACAATAAAAACAGCATTACTGTGAAGTGCATTATTGTGATGTATTATTACCATTTATATAACTGTTTTCTATTTTAATGTATTTTAAAATGTAATTTATTTCTGTCATGGCAAAGCTGAATTTTCAGCATTTATTTCCAACAAAATTTTTACAAAATGTAATGCAACCTTGCTGAATTTATTCATTTCTTTCAAACAAACAAATACATACAAATTGTATTGACCCCACGGAATGGTAGTGCATTTCAGTTTATTATTATTATTATTATTATTTGAGTTTCAAAAAATAAAAAAGCTAAAAAGGCTTTGAAACAATTTTCACTAAGAAATTGCTAGTAAATTTCATGAATAACTACAAAAATGGCAAGTAACACAGTAGAAAGTAGAAAGACTGAAACTTCTCGTAAAATGTACTCTAATAATCGTTGTTTTATTTACAACTCATTAATTTTGTTTATGCTTGCCGATCCAGAAAATCTGATTTTCATTTATTTTGCAGTCATCGAAAACATGCAGTATCAAATGATTTAAAAATATGGAAGAGTCTTAGTAATGCGCAATAGCAAAATATTAAAAGTCATGGAAATATGTAATGTGAATATATGTATTCCTAAAATATTTAGTGGCTCTCTGTGCAGTTGTGCATGCAAGCCCACATGATAACATCAGTTTATTCACTGAGCTTCAGTCAGATCTTACTGGAGATTTCTAAATGAATTAATATACTAAATATAATCGTTTGTACCAATTGCACGGCTTGGTACATGACATACAAAGTTAAAACACACAGTCATATGTGGAGTCCTAATATCTCTCTCTACAGGTGGCCAGTTCTTTCTTGATAACGTGTCAGTTCCTCACACTTGTGCTGGAGGATGATGGGACGGTGGTGGACTCTGAGGCTTTTTTTCAATCTCTGCCTACAAATACAGCATTCATGGTCCTGGAGAAAGGGGAAGCGTGGACCCCCAATGAACTGGTACAGCAGTTATATGCATTTTTAATTTGTAATTTAACAAAATTTTTAACTAAGTTATCTTCATTATCTGCATTATATTCAACAAGACAAAATATTATTTTGAAATAAATAGTCTAAATAAATAAACAAATAACTTGCGGAAAAAAAAGTTTCAATATTTTATCTACCTGCGCATCATGTGGCTATTAACTGACATATGGGAGAACTGTGAACATGCAAATGTGTTGTTAAATTACTGAAATATTAATTAGGGATAGTTCACCCAAAAATAAAAATTACACCATGATTTACTCACCATCAAGCCATCCTAGGTGTATTTGGGGGGGTTGAGATAGAAGAAAGTCTTATACACCTATGGTTTGAGGGTGAGTAAATCATGGGTTTTACAGAGAATTTCTGCAAACCACAGTTTATATACACAGTTTATTATATTCATTTTATATTCAAAAATAAAATGATTCTTTTTTTTTACAGAATGCTGTTTATCTACAGTGTAATACTGCATAATATATTTACACATTACTGCTGTCATATTTATGACCTGGTAGTTACGGTTTGAAAGACTGTATTTTTATGTTTCATAAGCTGTGCCCATTAAGCAACCAGTGAAAATGGATTTGAATGTGGGTCTAATCAGGATTGTTTTCCCTAGAGCTGATTAACTGTATCCCATGTGTTGCTTCATTTGCAGCTGTTCATTTATCAGTTTTGTTGATTTGAAACTTTCGCCAGCATTTGTTATTTAAAGCTTATTCATTTAATCATTGCAAGAGTTATATTTGCTGAAACAATCTTTGTGTTTTGCCTCCACTAGGGTGCAGCCTTGCATTTACCCAAAACGCTCATGACATAATCGCTCATTTCAATCTGTGCCAATCGTTGCCCTCAATCCATATTTCACAGGTTCTGCCAAGTTTCAGACAGCCAAGAAGAAGTGGAATTGCTAAATTGAGCTTTGACCTGTACAAACTGAACCCAAAGGATTTTCTGGGATGCCTCACCGTTAAAGACACACTCTACGAAATATACACACTCTCATATGACATCAAGTGCACCAGAGCCAAGTACTTTCTGAAGTAAGAGATTCATTCACACACACGCATGCACACACACACACACACACACACACACACACACAAAGATTTCCTATTGCCAGGCTGCAGTATGAATAATATTAATGTTTGTCTGGACAATCATATGTGACCCTGGAGCACAAAAGCAGTGTTAAGTCGCTGGGGTATATTTGTAGCAATAGCCAACAATACATTGTATGGGTCAAAATGATAAATTTTTCTTTTATGCCAAAAATCATTAGGATATTAAGTAAAGATATTGCTCAATGAAGATATTTTGTAAATTTCCTACTGTAAATATATCAAAACTTAATTTTTGATTAATAATATGCATTGCTAAGAACTTAATTTGGACAAATTTAAAGATGATTTTCTCAATATTTAGATTTTTTTGCACCCTCAGATTCCAGATCTTCAAATAGTTGTATCTCAGCCAAATATTGTCCTCAATATCGACCCTTATGACTGGTTTTGTGGTCCAGGGTCACATATAAGCTATAAGCATATACAGATGGATCTGACTATTAGTGAAAATGCTTCTATTCTTCTTTCATAATTTAATACAGATGTTTTCCCATTAAAAATTATGTAATTCAAAGAGCAATCTGGGATTACCATGGTATGGAAAGTGTTCCTTGTTGTTCATGTACTAAAAGGTCTGTCTTTTCCCTCTTTTTTTCCTTCTTCAGGTCTTTATTGTGGTGTTTCATGTACATGGCCAAACTGGCGGGTCAGGTTCTGCTGTGCGGCTCTGCGTATGTGTTGCGGTATATTGGGGATGAGGAATCCTCAAGCTAAACATCACGTCAGATCGAAATAGTGGGAAGAAATGAATACTGCACTCATGTTTAGTTTTTGCTTAGACTAATATCAATATATTTTTGTCCTTTTATGTGGCTTATTTCATAACTGCTTATTTCTAAAATGTACTGTGAATAAAAAAAATTGTGAACTAAAGGAGAACTGAATATTTTGCGTGTCATCTTTTATCAGACTTGTGCTAAAATGATCTGCAGTTGAACTTGTCGTGTGACTGCATTTTTAAAAGACTTTATCTGATTTACCTATCCATCAGAATGAAACTCCCAAAAGTCAAAATGTTACAAAATTATGCAAGCACATTTCCGCATTGGAATAATAATAATAATAAAGTAAATTGTGACTCTTTTTCTCGCAATTGAGTTTCTATCTCACGATTATAACTTTGTGATATAAACAAGAATTGCAAGAAAAAAAGTCAGAGTTGCGAGATATTAAAGTGCAATTCTGAGAAGAAAAAAGTCAGAATTGCTTATAAAAAAATTTTTCCTCACAATTCTGAGTTTATATCTGGCAATTCTGTTTTTTCCCCTGTAGTGGAATAAAAATAAAGTTAAATGCAAATTTTTATCTCAAAATTCTGACTTTCTCGCAATTGCAAGTTTATATCTCACAATTCTGAGATATATATATAAAAAAAAATATATATATATAAACTCAGAATTCAGAGAAAACAATTCTGAATTTTGAGATAAAATGTCGCCATTACCTTTAAAAAAAAAAAAAATTATGTATATTTTTTGGTCTGTGGCATAAACAGGCGTCCATAAAAAATAATTCCTAAAGATCCAGTTTCAGTGCAAAATTGAATAAATCTAGCTCATAATACAGAAACTGCTCTGAGTGTTGGAAAGGTAAAATATAAGTATGAATGTCTAGACTTTCTTTTAAAACCTCAGATTTAGGTCACACATGTTACTCTGGACTCTGGAGAGCAATAGCAGAACATACTGTATTTATAGAGCAGAATATATATTATTTTGCAAAGTAGGCCTAATGCAGAATCTGTGACAGTGACTAGAAGAGAGAAATGACAGCACACTTGTGATTGTGCAGCTGAAATGTCATTCAAATTCCCACCAATCGAGGCAGAGGCAGAGTGAACGCTGAAGATCGTGTGTCAGACTGAACTCACAGCAGAACCAGAGCTCATTCAGAGGAGCATCATACACCTACAACAATGAGGGAGATCGTCCACATTCAAGCCGGACAATGCGGCAATCAGATCGGAACAAAGGTTTGTTCAATATATTTTCTTTTCCTATCACACTATGCGTCGTTTTAAAACTTTACATTTTGCATTTTCAAAAACGATTTACTTTAACTTTGATGAATGGATACATTTTGGGGGGAAAATACCTGAAGCTAATGATTATAGTGATTTTCAGTAATGCCACTGCTCTAACATGCTTGCTGATTCTACAGTAAGATACACATTCTTTTTAGTGAATGAGAAACATATAGAGTGCGACCAGTTTAGTTTGATTCTCAATCATATAACTCGTCCGATCCGGTTATTTTCAGTGAATCAAAACGTAGGCTACTGCGCGACTAGTGTGGTTTGATTCCCGATCGTTACTTTTTAGTGATTGAAAAATACTCCCATTTCCGACTCTTTGAGAATTTATTTTTGTAAAAAGTCCATCCAAGTCCCATCGCTACATTTCGTTATATTTACATGTAGTTTGATCATACTTAGTGTAGGAAACGTGATCAACCCTTGTATGGCAAGCCATTTTGACTTTTATTCATTCTCAGGATATGAATTCTTGATATCAACAATTCAATTTTTACTAGTTAAAATGTTAATTCTTGATATCAGCAATTACATTTCCACTAGTAACAATGTTAATTCTTGATATCAGGAATTAGATTTCTACTAGTAACAATTGCTATTTTTGATATCAGCAATTACATTTCCACTAGTAACAATGTTAATTCTTGATATCAGGAATTACATTTCAACTAGTAAAAATTATAATTCTTGATATCTGTAATTGTATTTTCACTAGTTAAATGTCACCATAGGCTGCCATTCAAAATCAATTGTTGATATCAAGAACTAATTTCTTACTAGTTGAAATTCCAATTTCACATATTATAAATACAATTCTTACTAGTAAAAACCTTTATTTTTGATATCAGTAATCACATGGTTACTAGTACAGACGTTCTTGATATCAACAATTTAATTCAACAACTAGTGACAATGTTCATTTCTGATATCATGAATGTGATTGTTACTAGTAACAAAAGTCATTTTAGATATCAGAAATGAACATTGTCAGTAGTGACAATTAAATTGTTGATATCAAGAATTAACATTGTTACTAGTGGAAATGTAATTGCTGATATCAAAAATAGCAATTATTACTAGTAGAAATCTAATTCCTGATATCAAGAATTAACATTTTAACTAGTAAAAATTGAATTGTTGATATCAAGAATTCATATCCTGAGAATGAATAAAAGTCAAAACGGCTTGCCATACCTGCTGTGCTGAGCGCTATAGCCTAGTATGCAGAGAATCTGAACCGTCGCGCTTTATCACACAGTTCAGTTTGGGGAAACTGTCTGAAATGACATCTAAACTAACGCAAAACCACTGTGACACATCTAGTTCTGGGAAGTCATCAGCGACGAGCACGGCATCGATGCAGCCGGCAACTATGTGGGTGACTCAGTCCTGCAGCTTGACAGAATTAATGTATACTACAACGAGGCGTCCTGTAAGTATGTGTGTCAGTGTGTGAGTATGATATCAGCGTGCTTGTCTCTCCTCCTCTCAAACTCACAGTGACCTTAAATGTTTGAACGGTGTAGTCAGCTCACAGGAATTTCCTGGGCTGCTCTGACTTCACTAGCATAATGTTTTATTAAATGATTTACATAAATGAATGAAAATGAACAGGAGTTGAATTATAAATGATACGCTGGTTGTTTTTTTATTTATTAATAAATATGACATTTCTATAATTAATTTTTAAGCTAGTTAATTCATGTAACATCTGTTTTAGTGATAAAGTTTCACTGAATAACTTTTACAGCACTAAAAGATTTACAGGAATAAAAAAGATTTTTTTGTGTGTGTTTAGTTCACAAGTATGTTCCCAGAGCTGTGCTGGTGGACCTGGAGCCTGGAACGATGGACAGTGTTCGCTCTGGGGCATTCGGACAGCTCTTTCGGCCAGACAACTTCATCTTTGGTACTGTGTCAACATGTCAAACTCTCAATTTTTCATCTAGCCTACATATTATTCGTAGGACTGTTAGCTTCAAGCCAAAGAATGTGGCTCAAAGACGTTAAGATGTCCGCATCAAAATAAATTTACAAAAGTGATTTTATGTCCATAGAAAGCACATTAAATGTAAGTAAAGTGTCTACTTTTAAGGTTTCAAATACGTTTTTGGAGAATAAAATGTTAAACAACAACAACAATTTAAAGCAGTATTACGCTTATTGTCTTTGACCCATGTATAAAGAACACATATAATTGTTTTTGAAAGTAGTTTTCTTAGAACACTTGCTTTTATTCCTCCAAACAAAAATTTGTATTAAACTCATTTAAATTATTCTACAATTCTTCAATATTAATGATAACATAAGATAAGATTCATAAATAAAATTAATCAAATCTAATTATTTTTTCTGTTACATTTTCTCTCTCCCAGCACTAGTTTTGAAAGTGTATTTTGAAGTCAGATTCTGTAAAAATAATATTAATGGCACTACAGTAGTTCATAGGTTGTTTCTTTGTGTCTATAGACATCAACCTAATTTTCCACAGTGCTGCTGAATAGAAAAAAAACAGACAGTAGTCAAGTGCTTAATATCTATATCAGTTATACATAGTATGAATAGTAATATTCAGCAAGATTTTTGTTTGAAAGAAACATCTACACATTTGTTACTATTGTTACTGTTACTATATTGTTACTACATTTTCAATAATAATAAATAATTTGAACTATAAGTTACCACAACTGGCAGTATGGGAATTATGTAGCATAGTGATCAAAAATGATAATCAAATCAAATCTTATTTTTTGTTGTAGTTTTTTAGTTTCTTTAAAAATTGTATATTTGTTATGATTATGTTAAGCTGCTCAAGAAACATTATTATTCATTATTACTATTGTTGAAAACAGTTTTGCTGCCTCATAATGTTTTTTTTTTCCTTTTTTTTTTTGGAAACTGTTTAAAAAAAGAAAAGAAAATAATACTTTTATTTTGCAAGGATGGATTAAATTGATCCAAAGTGACAGTTAAGACATTTGTAATTTTTCTGAAAGTCTATATTTCAAATAAATGCTCTTCATTAAAAAAAAAAAAAACTGCTCCCAGCAAAAACTTTTTTTAACACTGATAATAAGAACAATTAATCAATAATTGAGCACCAATATTTGATAATAATTAAAATAAAAAGTCTTTAAAAAACCTGTACCCGCCTTATTCCATCTTTTTATTCCAACTTTTTACCCATAGTGTCGATCATGAGGAACTATAAATATGTGACCTTGGACCACAAAACCAGTCATAAGGGTCAATTTTTATGAGGAAATCTGAGGGTGCAAAAAAATCTAAATATTGAGAAAATCATCTTTAAAGTTGTCCAAATGAAGTTGTTAGCAATGCATATTACTAATCAAAAATTAAGTTTTAATATATTTACAGTAGGACATTTACAAAGTATCTTCATGGAACATGATCTTTACTTAATATCCGAATGATTTTTGGCATAAAAGAAAAATCAATAATTTTGACCAATACAATGTATTTTTGGCTATTGCTACAAATATACCCCAGCGACTTAAGACTGCTTTTGTGCTCCAGGGTCACATATTGTGTCCAAGTAAATGGCGGGTTGTATACACAATAATTTGACTTTTATTTTCAAATGAGGAAACAGACAACGTTCACTTATGAAAATACTCCAGTTCATGTTTTCCTGACATTCCACAGACACAATGCATCTGGAATGCATCCCAAGAATGAACATAAATGTCACGTAGGCTATGATGAATGCTGCATAAATAATTGCTACACGGCTCCCTATTTTGTTTTGAATGCAAACCCATCTACTCTTATTATATTGCTTTTGCAGGACAGACAGGTGCAGGAAACAACTGGGCCAAGGGCCACTACACGGAAGGAGCCGAGCTGGTGGACTCTATCCTGGATGTGGTCAGGAAGGAGTGTGAGCACTGCGATTGCCTGCAGGGCTTCCAGCTCACGCACTCCCTCGGCGGAGGAACCGGATCGGGAATGGGGACTCTTCTGATCAGCAAGATCCGAGAGGAGTATCCAGACCGCATCATGAACACCTTCAGTGTCATGCCTTCACCCAAAGTGTCCGACACGGTGGTGGAGCCCTACAACGCCACGCTCTCGGTGCATCAGCTGGTGGAAAACACAGACGAAACGTACTGCATCGACAACGAGGCGCTGTACGATATCTGCTTCCGTACGCTCAAGCTCACCACACCCACGTACGGGGATCTCAATCACTTAGTGTCAGCGACTATGAGCGGCGTCACCACTTCGTTACGGTTCCCCGGACAGCTGAACGCAGATCTGCGCAAGCTAGCGGTCAACATGGTGCCTTTCCCTCGCCTTCACTTCTTCATACCCGGCTTCGCGCCGTTGACCGCAAGAGGAAGCCAACAGTATCGAGCGCTCACGGTTCCTGAACTCACGCAGCAGATGTTCGACGCCAAGAACATGATGGCTGCTTGCGACCCAAGGCATGGGCGATACCTCACGGTGGCCACTGTTTTCCGCGGCCCCATGTCTATGAAGGAAGTCGACGAGCAGATGTTGGCCATCCAGAACAAGAACAGCAGCTATTTCGTGGAGTGGATCCCCAACAACGTTAAAGTCGCGGTGTGCGACATCCCACCCAGGGGACTTAAGATGGCCTCCACTTTTATCGGCAACAGCACCGCCATCCAGGAGCTCTTCAAGCGCATTTCCGAGCAGTTCTCGGCCATGTTCAAACGCAAGGCCTTCCTGCATTGGTTCACCGGAGAGGGAATGGATGAGATGGAGTTCACCGAGGCCGAGAGCAATATGAATGACCTGGTGTCGGAGTATCAGCAGTACCAGGAGGCTACGGCCAACGATGGCGAGGAAGCATTTGAGGATGAAGAGGAAGAGGTGAACGAGTGAACGACAGATGCATTTTTGCTGTTTCTTTTCTGTTGTTTTTTAAGCGGCGATTTTTACGTTTTGTATGTGGATGACTGAAGTCCTAGTAAACAAATAATGCTTGCAATAAATGCTTTTTGAGGACCACATACATTTGTACTGTGAATATTTTTGGTTTTTATAATTATTATTAATTGTTATTATTATTATTTATAAATATTTGGTATTATATACAGTACACTTGGACTTGATTAATTTATCAATGGTGCTAATAATAAGTATTGAACTGTTTGAATCAAATTATTAATTAAACACCACTTAAAAATGTCTTCCAAAATTTAAATAATTTAATATATTAATATATTATAGTGTGCTTAATTGTATGTGCACTTAGTGTACTTCAAATCTAAAAAGTATACAGTAAAAACTGTTTTTTTTTTTTTACAGTAAAAAGCTGTACTTGCAGAAATAAAATGTAATATAATTGAAATAAAAGACAGTCACACTTTATTTTAAGATGCCCTTGTTATAGTGTAATTATACATTTAAGTACTGAGTCATATTAATTAACTACATGTACTCACTATGTTGTTAGGGTTTGGCTTAGGGTTACTTGCAAGTAATTATGCATAATTTATTGTTAATATAACAGTAAGTACATGTAACATGAAACAAGGACACCTTAAAATAAAGTAGTACCTAAAAGACCAACAAAGTGTATTAAAAGAGAGTATACTTTAACTGGGAAAGTGGGAGAGATTACACTGTTTCTTTACACACTTAAGTACACTTTTAAAAAGTTTTTCATTTGTTGACTAACATACTAAAAATATTAAATATTTTTACTATAGTGTCTTATTTGATATTGCAGTCAAAGTTAATATATTTTAAATGTATTAAATTGCAGCTTTATCATTACAAATGTGCAACTATGAATATATTTAAATACAAGGCATACAAGTTTAAATAAAAATGACATTAAAGTATATTTTAGTTTATCATAAATTCTTGTCAGTATATTTGGCAGTACTTAAACCATATTTCAAAGGCAATAGAATTACAAAATTACATATACAGTAAAAATATACTTAAGTCCTACTTAAGTGGGTCAAAAAGCGCTCTAAAGTTCAGCAAATTGCATTTAATATCAATTTAAACTATAACGCATTTTCATTCCATTGCAATTAACATGCAATTCAGTGCCCGAAAACATTACATTCAGTTGCACTTAAGTACAGTATATTCTTCCAAATGATATTATTTCCGTAACAAATACTTTTTTTGAAAGTATGCAAAAGTATGTTTCTATCTCTTAAGAGTTGGAGCAAATAATGTTTAATATTATATAATGTTGCGCATAAAAAGAAGCTGTAACTGGGCAGTACATTTCAAAAGGTATACTGTAATTATCCCTTAAGTGTGCATTTTGGTACATATTACTACCTAAACTGTACATATTAGTATCTACAGCATATTAGTTCCTTTTGAAAGGATACCATCCCAGCAACAGCTTTTGTACCTTTTTTTTTCTGAGAGTGTAGTCATACAGCATTTGACTTGAGCTAAAATCCTATAGAGGATAGGTGAGGTTAGAGCCAGTCTTTCTGAATAACACATGCTTTGTTCATATCCGCTTGTGTCTCGTAACACACAGGCTCTTGTTCCAGCCTCGGACGCAAATCCTGCTCACTCAACCTTCTATTATTCTCAACAGCTGCTGAGCAAGCCGTTCTACACTTAGCAGCATGTAACTAACAATAGAGGAAGTCCAGTCTCGACACAACAATTTCGAGCACAGTATTAGCAAACACAAAGGGCTTACAGCTGGATATTGTACCATCAGACATAAACTCTGAAATAGGAGTGATTTACAAAAGCTTTTCAAATTTGAATTTGAATCCTGATCTCTGGACTCTTGAGCGTGTACAGAATTCGAAGGTGAGAAGCCATTTGGGAAAAAAGGAATTGTTAAATAAATTAGTCCTCCATAAAATGAAAAGAAAATTAAATGAATTAAATTTAAATAAAATAAAGGAAATGGAAAAAGATTAAATAAAACGTAATAATTTATAAAGTAAAGTATATCATTCTTAATTACATTTAACAACTAAAAATGTAGTAAATAGATAAATAAATTCTGTAAATAATGCAATAAAATACTATTTTAAAAATAAAATGTTTGTATATTTTGTCAGGTTGCAAATCGATTTATTTATATTTTTATTTTCAAATTATTTAATTTTTTTAATAAGTACAAATGTACATTTTTAATTATAAAATAAATTCTCTTTGTATGTACATATTTTATTGTCAGTTTGCAAAGTGATTTATTTCTTTTTTTATTTTCTAATCATTAATTCACATCTTCACATTTTGGTGATTTCTCTTTGCTAAATAATTTACCATTTTATAAGGGATTAAAAAGAGTTATATAATTATTAAATAAATTAAAATAAATTTTATTCAGAAAATAAATTAATGATTGTATATATGTATTTAAATGTCAGTTTTTAAACAAATAATTGCGTCACATTTTTACAGCATATCTCTCCTAGTTCCTCATAACTTGCTAACAAGGCTAATGGAGTGATACAGTCTCTTAAAGGGGTCAAATGATGCTGCTACAAATAATATTATTTTGTGTATTTGGTGTAATGAAATGTGTTTATGTGGTTTAAGGTTCAAAAAACACATTATTTTCCACATACTGTACATTATTGTTTCTCCTCTATGCCCCGGTAACACTCCAAAGAGAAAGAAAAACTTGAAATCGCATCATATGACCCCTTTAACAAAAAAACACAAGAGGTCCATGTGTGAGATATTTTGAAATATGAAATGGTTATTCGCAGGATCACGAAAGGCTGGACGCAGGGGTTTAGAGGTCTTCCTTTGGTATGTTTAACTGCTGCAGTCGACTCAGCTGAGAGGAAAGTGGGTCAGAGTGTCTCGCTCACATTTCCGTAAGAACCAAAACGCTGAAACCTCCTGTCTTAGGACTGGGAGGATAGTTATGTGTGATTGGCAGTTAATTTGCTCTGTATTCCCTGTGCATGTTGGAATATCCAAACGTTTTTAGCCGCAGTATTACTAACTCACTGTCAGAGCATGAGGGAGTGTGTCACAGCATGCCCAATAAGGCTTTGAAAATGTATCTGGAATCTACTGGAGTCTCATTTGTTTAAACCAACTAGTCATCCTCAGATATATTCGATGTCAATGCTTAGAAATGGGTGCAAAGTAACAATAACTATGCAAAGTGTCTGCTTAAAATGCACGGTTAGAAAATATATATAGCTATGCCTAAATGCCTAAACATTTAAAATATTTAAAATTTAAAATATATAAATGCCTAAACATTTATATAACATCTTGAACATGGTGCTGGGCTGGCACAGATTCATGTTTCCAAAAGAACTGCCGTCTGCAGGCTTATTTCACTTGGGGTCATATTTATGGCTCTTTTCAAATTGTTTATACAAAAGCAAACCGTATCAGTTAGATCATTCCTTATAGCAACAGCACAGCAAACAGGGCAGCAAACTAGATACACTCCAGACTCTTCTATTCATATTAGAATTACACGTATAAGAGTGTGGTTTGTTATTCAGAGAGCCATATTTTAGTGAGCATAGATCAAACTTTTGCATCCAGTTATGAGAATGTGTCTTGTCTGGATTTTTCAGCTTCATTTCATTCGGTCACCATCCTTAATTCATATTTCATATCATTGTGGGTTATTTTAAATACAAATATTGGTTGTTACGATAAAAAAACATTGGTTGTGAATATGGGAGAAGTTAAAAATTGAAAGTTGAAATTATGAATTACTGTAACTCTCCTTCTAAAAAATACATGGATCTCCATGTAAAATATTAGGACACAACTTGAGAGCTGCTTAATCAGCCTCTCAAAACCTAGGGTTGATCTATGTAAAGATTCATCTAAAAAATGCATCACACAACACTGACATTATCTGGACAGCACCAGAAATATGCAAAGGACGACTTGACTATGCCTATGATTTAGCTGGTCTAAAAAATAGTCTGTAACACTTTACTTAAAGCCTTTATGTGTAATGCATTATAAAAGTAGTTTTTATGCATTAAATATAATGCATTGTACAATCTCATGAATAATTGTAACCACGGTTAATACATTATAACACTTATCAATTAATTGTCACTTTGCATTTGACATTTATTTATGAATAATTATAATGCTTAATAGCACTTTATAATGCATTGCATATTTTTTTGTAAATATTTTGCAACTATTAATTTTCCTCCACTGACCAGTTCTTTCCACATCATGTTTAAGACATAAATGACCATATGTACCATGGTACTGAGCAGTTCACAGATTTTTTTAAAAATCCGATTGATACGGTAGTGTGATTCAAAGATTTTCATTGATAATATTTTCCTACTTAAAGCACTAGTGTTCAACTGTATTTCAAACCATAGATTATTTCCCTGCTGTTTAAATCAATAGAAACCCTCACAGAAAGTGTAATGGTTTTACAGTTATAATAGGAATTGTAATAGAAACTGTAATGGTCCCCGGTGGGTCTCTGCCAGTAATTTACCTTCTACTGGTGGCATGTTAAATCAACTAATTCAAAAATAGGCCAAAACAGGCCCAATGGCCCTATGCAAATATCAAAACTCAACATATGCCATGCCCATACCTAACATAAATGTTTTACCGTCACTTATGCATTATACACAATTTCAACTTAAAAAATCACTAGCAGTAATCACACACAGTCTGTTTTGATTAAGGAGCTCAAAGGCCCCTCCCTCACAGAACTCATAATCTAGCACAGTTTATAATTGGTAGAATGTTAAATACACTCATTTCAGTCAATGACAATTTATGCAATATGTCAAATCTTTAAACTGCAGAAAAAAAAAATCAACCGGGGCCAACAGTTTACGTAGGCTAATTCCGTCGGGAAAACCGCAAACTTGGCAACACTGCTACTTGAACCCATTAAGTAATGATTTTATTGTGTAACAGTTGATGCTTTGTAATGTTTGTAATGGTATTTATACTTGATAGTTTCAATTGTGTTTTCAGCAGGGTTATTTGGGCAGAAAACTGCATGCTTAAATCTATGCTATTTTCTTCTGTTTTGTAACATACCTACCCAAATAGTATTAGGTTACCAGCCCGCTGAGAGATTTTGTACCTTTTTTGGAGTACACCACCCTAAACAGGCAGAAAATAATTGACAATATCTTAAATACATTTTTCTTATCCTGTTTTTTCAAGTTATTATACTAAGGATCATTATTTAAATGACACTGGTTTCATCATGAATTTAATTTCATTTTCATGAAAATTCCATATTCACAAATGCAAAGTTACTCAATTCATGATGTGGATGGACAATGAAAGTAAGGCTTTAATGATGAGTGGCCCTCAGTGGCGTTATAAAATTAAATGGATCTGCCACCATCTAGTGGATTTTCAGATTATAAGGTACAACGGGGTTAAAGACAAACCTTAGAGGGATAGTTCACCCAGAAATGAAAATGATGTCATTAATTACTCAGCCTCATGTCGTTCTAAACCCGTAAGACCTCCGTTCATCTTCGGGACACAAATTAAGATATTTTTGATGAATTCTGAGAGCTCTCTGACCCTCCCATAGACAGCAATGTAATTACCACGATCAAGGTCAAGAAACATAGCAAGGACATCGGTAAAATAATCCATGTGACATCAGGGGTTCAATTTATTCAACAATTCGCCTCCTCCACGTTACCCTAGCGCCATTTTGGAGAGTATCCACTGAACGCAAACAGCGTATTCTGTTCTGTGTCAGCTGCGTCACGCGGATACGTTTTCTATGTTGTTTGTGCTTTGATTTGAACAAAAACAACGTATCTGTGTGGTGCGGCTGACACAGAACAACAGCTGGCAAAACCAGTCAGACTATAGAAGGAAGAAGAAAATATCCATGTAGCCGTCTGTGTTTACTGCAATCATTTCATCAGTCACTATGGCACTGCTGCTCATCAGCTTCACTGTTTCAGCCGTAAGTTTCTACGGGGCATCTATGACCTTCATGCCTGGAAACAGATATCCAGATGAAACAATGGAGGTACGTCCAGGTTATTACATAAGAACTAAGCTAATATCTCTTTCATTAAATGACAATTTGTATTTGCTCTATTTCTGTTATTTTACTTGAAATTAAAACATAGCGGAGAACTGAATCACTTATTGCTATTTAAACTCGCCGTCTTCAGTGAAACACAAAAGAAGTTATTTAGAAAATGTCTCAGTGAAAGTCCAATGTTGTTTTGAATGCATTCTTTATAATATCACGGATGGCTTATTTGCAATTGTGCAGAAAAACTTGTCACATAAGTTCTGAAAGCTGACACTCAAACAGCAGAAGCACACACCAAATCTGCAAAACCATACACTAATTCTCGGCCTTTCAATTTCATAAAACACTTTTTGCAAAACACAACACACAATTCTCTATGTAACTCACAAAAATCTAGCAGGAATTAATATTATGGCAAAGGTGTTAGCAAATGTTTGCTTTTTAGATGTGTTTGTGGTATTGTGAATGCAGTGCTTCGTTTTGCAAGAGATGCGAGGCATTTTGTATTTTGTGTGTGCAATTCTCGGATTTGTGTGTAAAGTTTTGAAAAAAAGTGGCAAAGTTTGGAAAATATGTGCAAGCAGTTGAAAAAAACGGAGAAAAAAAGCTTTAAAGAGAAACACTTTCATGGCATCTTTCTTAATACATTTAAAGTGCACTTAGCCATGTATTCTAAAGTAAAACTTAATTTGCCATTTTAAAGTACATTTATTTATGTTTTATACCCTAATCTTTTGTCATGATTTTAAAAAGTACACTTATTTTGATGTGTCGACTAAAACACATAAGCACATATGTAATAAATTGCAACTTTTTAAAATTAAAAATGTGTAATTTCAAATACTATAAATACTATATGTAAAAACACAACATTCAATTTTGAGTAGAAATTACATTGTAGAGTATTTTAGTTTACCATAAATGTCTGTCGGTACATTCAGCAGTACACTTTAACCATATTTCAAAAACATTAGAAGTAATGGTAACACTTTACTTGAAGGGGTGTGCATAATCATGACATGACACCTACATAATCATGACATGACACCTTCATAATCATGACATGACACCTACATAATCATGACATGACACCTTCATAATCATGACATGACACATGTCATGAATATGAAGGAGGTTTTATGCATGTTTATGACAACTGTCATTAAGTGTCATTCGCTCAGTTATGTCATTTTTAATGCAAATATGACATTATTTGACCTAACCCTAACCTAACGTAGGGTTAGGTTAGGGTTAGGTCAAATAATGTGACCCTTACCCGTAACCATAGCCCATAACAAAGACATCTCAAACAATGTCATCTTTGCATTAAAAATTACATAACTGAGCGAATGACACTTAATGACAGTTGTCATAAACATGCATAAAAAACCTTCATATTCATGACGTGTGTCATGTCATGATTATGAAGGTGTCATGTCAGTCTTATGCACACCCCTTCAAGTAAAGTGTAACCGAAGTAATTATGATATTACATATAAACATATACTTAAATCCTAACAAAGTCCTAACAATCACATAAATAGTCCACCACAGATAGGCTACTATTGTATACTAAAATGGAAGAGGACACCTATGTCAAATGAAAGAAATGGTTGAAAAATGTTTAGCGGTTTAAGATATCCTCTGTCATAAAAACCTAAACCATAAACTGTGGTAAAAGTATTCTGGGCTGTTACTTATGCGTTTTATGGCTGAGAAATGGTGATCCATTGAGCCGCATTCAAATAGTAGTTTTGGTCGCCAGGTAAAGACAGATGTGCTGTACTTTCGCTGTTTGACACCTTTATGGAAAGTAGCATTTTTAAATTCATCCTCTTGTGAGTATCCACTAGCACTGTTTTCATTTAGCTCAAGATAGCCAGTGTTTATAGATTATATTCAGAGGCATGTGCTGCTGTATCAGTAATCCTCCCAGTGAGTTATAATAACAGACTGAGCTATATTCTTGAAACAAAGACTTAAATATTTCTTCAGAAATGAGTAAAGAAACAGATGGTAGATTGGTATAATGAGGAAATTCTTCAGCTGCTGAAGCTGCTTCAAAACACCACCAGAAAACCCCTGAAAAGAGTGAAGTTACAGATTACTATCTGAAGTTACAGATAGTAATGTCAGCAACATGACAGTGACATCTAACAGACCCTTGGTCGCCAGCATCGTAAATCCTGCAAAAACACTATACTTTGTATTTTTTTTACCTTTGCATCTAATACAGCGACTGTGAGAGTGATGGTAAATTTGACATTGTTCTCTTTTCTGACTGCTGTTTCTTTCGTTGTGATTTCTTTCCTCTTTTTAAAAGTTGTGAAAACACAATTGAGTTTTTCTTTTGCTATTTGATCAAATGAGAACACAAGAAATATATATCCGATGTAGTCTCCCGTTTACTGCTATAGAAGCTTACCCAACTATGACAACATTCTCTTCTGAAAACCCAGGAATGTGAAAAGGATCCATCACTGAGGAGGGTAAGACTATATTTCTAATATTTTTAATACTTAGGGTTAGGATTTTCCCCTCAAATTCATAATTGTAACAGTGTCATAGGACCACAAGATGGCAGGATTATACTTTCTTTGAGTAAAAAAGTCAGTTTACATACAATACTATATAAATAAATGCTTTTATTCAGCAAGGATGCATTGAATTAAATCAAAGTAAATAAATGCTGGTATTTCAAATTTTCTAGCCCTCAAAAAAAAAAAAAAAAAAAAAAAACTAGGTTCCACAAAAATTTGAAGGGGCATAACTGTTTTCATCATTAATAACAATCAGAAATGTTTCTTGAGCAGCAAATCAGCTTATTAGAATGATTTCTGAAGATCATGTGACACTGAAGACTGGTGTAATGATGCTGAAAATTCAGCTTTGATCACAGAAATCAATTACAATATTTTCAAATAGTTACATTAAATTGGAATAATGTTTTACAATATTACTCTTTTTAGTTCTTTTGAACTTTCTATTAATCTGTGAATCCGTAAAAATAAAATGTATCACGGTTTCCACAAAAATATTTAGCAGCACAACTGTTTTCATCATTAATAACAATCAGAAATGTTTCTTGAGCAGCAGATCAGCATATTAGAATGATTTTACAATATTACTCTTTTTACTGATGAAATAAATGCAGCCTTGATGGCCATTCAACGGTCATTTAACAGCTTAACTATTGTATTTCCAAATGACCTCATGAGTTCTTAAGCAAGACCCTCAGGGTGAAAACAAACAATGGAGACGATGAGAAAGCGCAGGAGATCTCAAGAGGACGTGATTTGCTGATAGCATTAATATGTTTGAAGACAGAATCGCTCACAGAGTGCACAAGGCTATCTAATTGGCAATTAAAGTAACCCGAGACACTCGTCTCCGACGCGTCGAGGTTTAAAGAAACACACATAAAACAGATGAACGATTCTCGCTCTTGGCCAGAAAGCACTTTCTTTTATGAGGCGCGCGATTAGGGATTCTGTTCACCTGCGGCTGCTCCTGCAGACTCTCACAATCGAAGGAGAAAAACGACCGCTGAGATTCCCACCGCTGCCGTTACCGGCAGAACTGCAAGCTCAGCCCTCGAGCAGCGAGAGAAAATCAGATATGTGGGCATTATCACCGTGGGAGAATCCGTCCCTAATCAAATAACCAGTTCAATACTTGAAATAAATATTAACTGAGAAAAAAAAAATCTATTATTTTTATTAGTTATTTAGTTTAACTTTATGTACTAAAATAACAAACTAAGACTGAAATAAAAATAATAATAAAAACGATATACATGCACACAAAAGCAAAACTACTCGAAATGACAAACACTCAAAATAACTAAAACTTCAATATAACATAAAAATAACAGAATGTATAAAATATATAACAGAAAATATAAAATAAAAGCTGATTCAAAATATTAATACAAACTACGATTGTATCTCAACTGTACTAAAAAAAACACTGGAATGAAATATTAATTCTTTGCAAAAACCTTCAGAATATTAATAGGAATGAAACAGTTTAGTTTGTCGTATGCAAAAGCTTTCGAAGGCTTTAAAGATATGTATTATAATTGAAAACTTCAGATGCAAATAGATACAATGTAATAAAATAAACACTTGAATGTGTATTTTGGATGCATTCTATTGACAATTCTTCACACTAGAAGCAAAATAAATCTCAAAACTGACCAGTGCGTGAAAAAAACACTGGCTCGCCTGTAGTATTTTGCCTTAAACTTCAGATATACTTAAGTACTTTTACAACAGATCAATAGGCTAATTTTTCAAAATATAATTCAATACAATCAGCTGTCCTGTCGCAGTTGTAACGATACCTTAGGGGATTTTGATCAATTTTCCACCAAATGACACACAAGGCATTTGGTAGGATTACTCCGTCAAGCATTGAATCATGGGTACCAGCAGTAACGCGCCTCCATTAAAGGCTTAAGCTTTGTTCCTCGGGGGAAACCTAAAGCTCTTTTAGAGCCACTGGATTATGTGATGTCAAGTGAGCGCTGAAAGAACATTTTGTTTGTCACCACATTGGGAACCGCAAAATCCTGGTGGCCTTTAAACGGGGATTGGAAGATGACTACTGGTGTCAATTACTGGGAAAGTTTTTGCACGCAAACTATCATTACTCAAACTAAATGTGTTGGCTTGAGCAGATTTTATTGATTTATTATTTAATTATCAGAATGCAGTTAAAATACTGAACAAATATTGTTAATTGGACAAAAAACTATATATATAATAATAATCATCATTAATAATATTAGCACTAACATGTCAAATTGTAAAGAACATATATACACTGTAAAAATTATTTTTCAAAGTTAAATAAAATGGATTATTGGAGTATGTTTTACTTTAAGAAAAGATTCCAGTCTTTCTACAAAATTTCATTTCAAAGTAAATCCTACATCAAACTTTCTGTTTAGTATAAATATATATATAGTTTTATACATATATAGGTCATATATATATGTGACCCTGGAGCACAAAAGCAGTCTTAAGTCGCTGGGGTATATTTGTAGCAATAGCCAACAATACATTGTATAGGTCTAAATTATTGATTTTTCTTTTATGCCAAAAATCATTTAGGATATTAAGTAAAGATCATGTTCCATGAAGATATTTTGTAAAATGTTGAAATTTCATTTCAAAGTAAATCCTACATCAAACTTTCTGTTTAGTATAAATATATATATAGTTTTATACATATATAGGTCATATATATATATGTGACCCTGGAGCACAAAAGCAGTCTTAAGTCGCTGGGGTATATTTGTAGCAATAGCCTAAAATACATTGTATAGGTCTAAATTATTGATTTTTATTTAATGCCAAAAATCATTAGGATATTAAGTAAAGATCATGTTCCATGAAGATATTTTGTAAATTTCCTACAATAAATATATCAACACTTAGGAGCACAAAACCAGTCTTAAGTCGCTGGGGTATATTTGTAGCAATAGCCTAAAATACATTGTATAGGTCTAAATTATTGATTTTTCTTTTATGCCAAAAATCATTTAGGATATTAAGTAAAGATCATGTTCCATGAAGATATTTTGTA
>NW_015626390.1:1216234-1245373 GCF_001515625.1 Sinocyclocheilus rhinocerous
TTGACTGGTTTTGTGGTCCAGGGTCACATATAGTTTTATACATCAAAGTTAATAAATGTATCAGACTAGTTCATTTTAAATCATGCTTTTGAAGTAACTTTGACTGATGCAATCATTTGAGCTGTCATGAAAGAGAAATTGAGTGAATTACAATTTTTTGCTCCTGTAATATCTAAGATCATGACACAAAAGTCATCTAATTCTTAATATTTGGGCAGGCTGAGATAAATATAATATTGAATTCAACAGCTGCAAGCCGATGGAATGCTGCGGTGTGCCAATATTGTGCAAATGATGACTGGGTGGAGATAGTAACTATGAGGTGTATGTCATTTTGGCAATGAGGATGAAGTGAAAATAACAGACTGGCTGCTGTAATTGTTGGGTTGTAGTCATTTTGAAATTCTCAGGGATGTTTAGCGGGAATATTTTGGCTCAGGAATCACAGTTCAAGGCTCTATAGGGAGTTACTGACAATGAGTTAATTCCACACAGAATTGTTTTGTTGTTTTGTCTTACTTTGTGTTCTTTTCTTTAAATAGCTGAAGAACCTGCTCTTTGCTAAAACATTTCCAACCTCTTAGTATCCGCACAGTCAAAAGGTACAATGTAAAATAACTGTAGAATGTAATTTTTTGAAAATGTAAATAAAACAATAAAATGTAAATTTTTTTGGTCTATTTTTACAAGTCAAACAATGAAAAATGAAGATCTGCATACATCAAGATCTATGCACCTGAAGACATGTTTATGTTTTTTTTTTCTCCCCTGGACGCATGTTTGGCGCTACTTTATTTCATCTTAGTACTTTTTACAAGAACATAATCTTTAAGTTTTTTCTATCTTTCTAAATTTCCATGTTTAATTCAGTGTGAAGCTTGTCATTTCTTTGTAATTATTTGTGAAATGTACTAATTTTCAAAGTAAATCCTATACTTTTTTTTTTGCTGTATTTGTAGATTTGGACTTTTATTAATCAATAATATTCATAAATATAAGACGATAAACATTTTTTTTTTTTTTTTGAATTTTTGGTGTGAATTTATTGTGAATTAATGTGAATTTTTTCACATTAATTCTCAATCATCCATTATTTTACAAGGGGGGAAAAGCTGTCAGCTGTAGGATGCCAAAATGTTGTTTACATTCATTAATTTAGCAGATGCTTTTATCCAGAGCGGCTTACAAATGAGAATAATACAAGCTTTTGAGTTTTGATTTGTTTATGCTGTACTCTGTGTCTAATTTTCCACTGAATTATCTTATTAGCGCAGTTCAAAAGCGCAGAGATGGTTCTCATAATAATTCACATTAGATGTTTATTTGGGAATGCTGCAGAATCAAATCCAACCCTAAGTTGTCAGCTCGTTTCCTCTTATGACCACACACCTTGTTTTAAACACTTACGTAAAACGCAAATAGTCATGTTTATTTGCAACGAGTGTGACGATTGATAGGTGAATCAATAATTTAGCACTTTAATATATAGACCAAAACCATTCCTGGAGGTTTTAGTTATGATAACGCAACTTACCCATCATTCATGCCTTATTACAGTTCATCTCCAAAACACAAAAGCCTATTTCTCAGTTGATGAATTGTAAAAACAGTCTGATAATCTGCCAAACAGTTAGCATTACTAAGGGCTTCAGCACTGTAATAAACAGCGGCGAGTGGTGCACCTTCACACAATAAACTGTTTATGGTTTCTGGCAGCATGTGGCTGAGAAGCTTTGGGCAGATACTCTTTGAACTACACCAGACCTTTTTTAATCAGCGGCACCATCTGTCACCTGTGCAACCAGGCCTATGTATAATAGAATTGTTGGCATGAGTCCATGAAACGAACCTAACTGTTGTTTTAGTGGTGCTCTGCTGCAGGCTCTCGATACGGTTTCATGCTTTGTTTATACTCTAATGTGAAGGATAAGCGCAGATGGTCTTCCATGCGGTGGGCAGACATGGCCCACTGACTTGATGGACTTTCATGTACAGATCATTGTTTGGTAGTAGGATTAATGTTTCGGATGTGCAATTTAGATAGTTTCAAGATAAGAAATCATAATGTTGGAGAGACCAAATAGTAATTCGGAAATTTACAGCCATATATAAGTCTCTTCTGCTCACCAAGGCTGCATTTATTTGATCAGAAATACAGTAAGCACTGTAATATTGTGAAATACTATTACAATTTAAAATACCTGTTTTTATTTGAATATACTGTAAAATGTAATTTATTGCTATGATCAAAGCTGTATTTTCAGCATCATTACTGCAGTCTTCAGTGTCACATGATCTTCAGAAATCATTCTAATATGCTGATTTGCTGCTCAAGAAACATTTCTGATTATTATCAATGTTGAAAACAACTGTGCCATTTCATATTTTGGTAAAAACCGTGATGCATTATGTTCAGGATTCTTTGATGAATTCAAAAGAGCAGCGTTTGTTAGAAATAAATCGGTCACATCGATGTAATGCATCCTTGCCGAGTAAAAGTATTAAAACATATTAAAATTATATCTGACCCCAAACTTTTGAATGGTAGTATATATAATGTAAAACACTGACTTCATACATTCACTAAAAAACAAAACCCCTCCAAAACACCAACTGATTAAAAATGGCTCAGAAACATTATTTGAGCATTCATTTGTTTGCAGACGCCAGCTGATGTATATATTTTGTGTATAATAAAATGTAATGTTTTTAAATGGAGCTTTTAGGGGCCGCTGTATGTGTTTATTGGCATATAAGAGTACACTGGCGGACAATAGGCCCTTTTCTCGTTTTGTATCCCAGTTTTATTGAGTTTCTTGTAAAGTGAAAATGATGGAGTGACCCAGAGCAGCCTATGCAGACATTCTTGGCATGCCGGGACTGGCCAGCGCTCAGGCCAGATGGCAATACAGCCTGTGGGCAACAGAAATAGACTGCTATTCTCTGGGGTCTAATGTTTAATCATTACCTTACATGCTCAGAAGCATAAAGAAAATATTGTTTCCCTCTTATTTCATGTCCTCACTCAGCACTGGAGCTGTGCTTGCTTACTGGCGCGACTCGCAGGAGCCTTTTAGGTTTCTGCTCCCTAGATACGTCTCAATATGGTGCCTCCTCCAGTGTGAGAGTGTGTTTTCAGTTTTTCCACCAGGTGAAAAAAGTAAGTGCAATTGCTTAGTAACAGCACACCTCTCCTCGACAATGACTCATGTCTATAGCACAAACTGTGCAGGATGAGTTAGTACCAGGGTTTAATGCTGTACAAATCATAAGCTAGTATTAGTGATGCTTGATGCAAACAGTGCTAAATATATAGCCTAACTATCAACAGCCTCACTGGATAGAGGATGCGTATTTTCAGAGTCTAATTTTAGTCTGGAACTAAAAATTCCACAATGTGTATACAGTATGTCATTAAGCCAAAAATATTCAATGGTTATAGATTTTTCCATGACAAAAAAATCAATCAATCAATAAATCAATCAATTATAATTATGTTAAGAATGTGATGTGTATTTAGTAAATGCAACCAAAAATATAAATAAATTAATAAATAAACAAATACATAAATAAATAAATTACTATAGTTAATTTAAAATATTCAGATTAAAAGCATCAGACATGATGTGCGTTATAAGAACGTTCTGCTAATTTTCCCATTAAGTTATGAAAAGATTATTTCTAAATGTTCTCTTTGCATGTTTCATTTTTTTCATCATTCTTTGTTACAAAAATGCTGGAACATTCTATTTGAGAATTTTGCAAACATTATGGGAATGTTACTTTTGAATGTTCCCTGAACATTCTGAAACAAGTCGTAACATTTAAAAAAAAACGTTAGATGAGCGTCCAACTGAACCATTTTAGAAGAAAAACATCCTATGAATGATGTATAAATAACATTTTTGTGCTAATGTTTTGAGAACATTATTTAAGACCAGATAAGTTTAAACTAATATTCCTAACTAATCGTTACTGGAAAACATTTGTTCATAACTTTGAGAGAACATTGCCAAAGTTCTGAGAACTGTCAAATCCAGTACTTAATCTTCTTTCTTGTACCAAATGAAAAAAAAAAAAAAATTCTGTCATCCTAACCACTAGATTACAAACACAGCCATGATTTACAACATACGAGTCACTTTCTCCGAGCCGAGTCTCACTACTCTGTTTTCTCTGCCTGCACACATTCATTTTTCAAATCTCTAAATGCTTTCTATACTGAAACACAAACATACATTGGATTTGGGCCTCACAGTGGGAACGTTTACATGCATACAGGAGCTGTTGTCTCATCTGAAGAATTAAAACACATGTGGGGAATTTGGCTGGCACTTACAGTGTCGTAAAAAGAGCAGAAGCCGCAGAGTGACCACAGAGCTCAACATGCGTGTTTGGCCCACATAAACACCGTGAGAGGCCCATGAGAGGGTCTGTAGGGAGGAAGCTCTTTCTATGTTTAGACTCAGTCGAGCTGATAACAGACCTCTGAGATTCAAGTGCTTTATTCAAGAGTGCTGTCATGGTAAAGCGACCAACTGGGAGTAACTCAGGTAACTACTGGTGCTGGCTATTATTATTACTTGTACGTGTCTACTGGTGCAGAAGAAACACGCTCACATGCTGGAGAAAAAACTGTACAGTAATTTAGTTGTCTGTAATTGCTTTTAAAGCACGGTCACAATCAGAATCAGGAAAATGCGAACTTTACTTAAAAAGTACACATGATGTGAATTTAATACACTCTTAAAGGAATAGTTTACCAATATTTCTTCATTGGAGATTTGGAGAAATGTAGCATTGCATCACTTGCTCAGCAATGGATGCTCTGCAGTGAATGGGTGCCGTCAGAATGAGCGTCCAAACAGCTGATAAAAACATCACAATAATCCACAAGTAATCCACAGCACTCCAGTCCATCAGTTATTATATTATGATGCCAAAAGCTGTTTGTAAGAAACATATTCATCATTAAGACGTTTTTAACTTCCTACCTTTGCTTCCAGGTAAAAATACAAGTCCTGTACTATCAACGCTTCCTCCAGTGAATAGTGTACTTGTCTGAATCAGGAGAGACATCTGCACAGATCATGCACCATTTACAAGCCAAAACAGCTCTAAATAAATCTGTGGGTGGATTTTGATTTGAGAGACAAACAGGGGATGTATTTTCTCACTGGAGGAAGCGTTATTATGGATTATAGTCTCATATTTTAGCCAGAAGTGATGGTTTTAAGTTAAAAACATCTTAATGATGGAATTGTTTGTCATAAACACACAGCTTTTGGCTTTACAAGACATTAATTGCTGGACTGGAGTGGTGTGGTGTGGATTATTGTGATGTTTTTATCAGCAGTTTGGACTCTCATTCTGACGGCACCCATTCACTGCAGAGCATCCATTGCTGAGCAAGAGATGGAATGCTATATTTCTCCAAATCTGATGAAGAAACAAACTCATCTACACACATCATACTGAGACTATCAAAATTGGTACTTGACTTCCTAGGAATATAAATAATAAACATAATGGTAAAATCAAAAGTTTTTATATATACATATTAAATGCAAGCAAGTAAGAAAGTGTCTACTTTAATGTTTCAAATAACTTACTAAATAACAAAACAACATACTTATTCTGACATGTACTTATTAAAATATATAAAATAATCTACTTTGACTACTAATCTACTTTGATTAGATTTTTAAAATCATTTTTGAAAGAAGTATCTTTTAATGCTTACAAAAGCAGCAGTTGTTTGGTCAAAATTACATTAAGTACAGTAATATTGTGACATTACAATATTTCGCAAGATTACTGTTTTTTTCTTGGTGAGCATAAGAGACTTCTTTAAAAAACACTACAAGTCTTACTGATCCCAAACTTTTGAACGGCAGTGTATATATATATATATATATGGTGTCTAAATCACTGCTGATAGAAGCCAAACCACAATCACAGTGCACATTTCACTTCTAATGTGTCTCTGTTTCAGTGTGCCGAGTATCAGCAGGGAGTTCTGACCGGTGACCTCTGCGAGGACCTCTGCGTGGCCGGTCGTGTGGAATACAAACGCTGCCTCTATTATGAGAATGGCAAGAAGGTCATGGCCGCCAGCTGGCGTGGGGTGCCTGTCGTTCTCAAGTCAAAGCTGGAGAACTTCTCCTCCTATGAGGCTTTAGCTCTGCTGGAGTACCAGGATACAGCGGGAGGAACGGGAGGCGAGGAGGAGCTCTCGCCGCTGGATGTCGTCTTCTACGCCACGCTGGAGATCAAGAACTCTCTGGGCTTGGAGACGGGAACTAACTTGACGTTGCCCCGCTTGTGGGGCCAAAAGCTGAAGGAGAACGAGCGGACGTACTCGCGAGCGGAGCTGGCCTCGCTCTGGGCTCTCCTTCAACAGGAGGAGTACACCTTCCTCAGGGTCCTGCAGGATTTAACCCAACACGTGGCCAAGATCCTGGGCTCCTGTGGTCACTTTTACGCCGTGGAGTACTTAGCGGCCGGACACGCGTGGGACCAGCACATATTCTCGCTGGAGGAGCTGACGCTGAGCCCCTCGCCGAGCCCCTGGAGCGGACAGGAGAAGACGATAACCGCGAGAGACATGGTGCCCCGAGTGGCCCTGAGCTTTCTAGAGATGGTGGAGCATTTTGAGAATGACTTTTCCCACAGCTTACACCTCTGTGATATCAAACCAGAGAACTTTGCTATCAGGAAGGACCTGACGGTGAGTAAATGCTTAACAGCAGGGTTTATGAAGGTAAATTGAAGACCAGAAGTAAAGAAAATTTTAAGACTAGATAGAATGGATAGAAGAATAAATAGAATACAATATGTCAATATACTCTCTAAATGTAAATGTCTAGGGAGCATAACATTTGAAAATATAACTTCCAAAAGATCTCCATTACTTTTTAATTTGTTTCATAAATAAATCATTGATGGCTTGAATAGCTCTGCTCCAAGCCATTAGAATAGAAATGACTTTTACCGCACTTTCTGATCACACTGCAAAAAAAAAGTGATGTTTTCCAGTGAAAATGTATAAAGATTCTTAAATCAAGATATATTTACTTGAGAAACATTTTGCAACATTTAATGCCATGGCTATAAATTTAAGAATTTCTGTCCTTAAATTGTGGGTGAAAAAAATAAGACTTTTTATTTTAAGGAATAAAAAGAAAGGAAACACAATACGTCAATATATTCTCTAAATGTAAATGTCTAGGGAGCACATTACAAAAGTCAGAAAATATGACTTCCAAAAAATATCCATTACTTTTGAATGGAAAAAAGTGATGTTCTTCTGTTCTTCATCAGTATTTTTGTCTTGTTTTCCAGTGCAAATGTCTAAAGATTATTTTACATTTACTTGAGATACATTTACATAAATTGATTTAAATTAAGTTTACAAACAAACACCTGTCAATGGGCTCAAAAAATCTACTTAATTCAAATGTTTAGATATTTGTTCTTGTTTTAAGTATAAACTCACTTAATTTTGATGAATTTTCTTTAGAAAACAAGACTTCAGTATGTTTAGATATTTGTATTTGAAAACAAAACAAAAATACTGTGGAAGATCCATTTTTGCAATGCAATTTATGAGTTTTTAAGGCCTTAAATTGTGGGTTTAAGGCAGGATTTGGGACAATTGTTATAGACATCATGGCAGTTCATCTCTTATTTGCTTTAAGTTGAGCATTTCTCAGTTTTTGGACTCCTTCACCAGCTGGTTATTATAGACTCAGCAGTGGCCAACCATCTGCCAAATCATTTCATTTAATCAGAGAAGTATGAACTGATGCATGCGGTTTACTGTTCATTAGAATGTGATTGTGGTTAAATTAATTACCCAAGGATCCAAATCTAATGAAAACATTTCTATGAAGAGTATATACTGTATATCTTTCCAGTATTAGATTGGAATATTATTGTAATAATTAGTTTTTTGTTATTAGATTATTCTGCAATATTTATTATAGTCAAGCATTGTTATAATTAATTATGCTTGTCTCACTGTTGGCAAAATTATGAAATACACTACAAGAAAGATGTGTTGATTGCTCAATTACATTTCCTAAAGATTTCCTTATAGAGCTGCTGCCCGAGGCTTATTATGGTCCAAATATTCCAGGTTATTAAGATAATTATGATTGTAGTTATTAATAATACTATTTAATAATTACTATAATTATTATAGTAAGGTTATCATAGCTAAAATATTATATCAACATTTAATTCTTCAAACACAAGCCAACTATTTTAGCAATGTCAGTTTACAAGCAAGAGAATTATAATGTAAACTAAAATATTTTTTCAGATCTCATGATCATGATTCAAAAAGAGATGAAAATGAATATTTAGAGTCTGCCGATCTATACAGCAAATGCTTGGCATTACACATGATATATGTGACCCTGGACCACAAAACCAGTCATAAGGGTCAATTTTTTTCCGAAATTGAGATTTATACATCATCTGAAAAAGCTGAATAAATAAGCTTTCCATTGATGTATGGTTTGTTATGATAGGACAATATTTGGCTGAGATGCAACTATTTGAAAATCTGGAATCTGAGGGTGCAAAAAAATCTAAATATTGAGAAAATCGCCTTAAAAGTTGTCCAAATGAAGTTCTTAGCAATGCATATTACTAATCAAAAATTAAGTTTATCTTTTCATTGATGTATGGTTTGTTATGATATGACAATATTTGGCTGAGATACAACTATTTGAAAATCTGGAATCTGAGGGTGCAAAAAAATCTAAATATTGAGAAAATCGCCTTAAAAGTTGTCCAAATGAAGTTCTTAGCAATGCATATTACTAATAAAAAATTCAGCTTTAATATATTTACAGTAGGAAATGTACAAAATATCTTCTTGGAACATGATCTTTACTTAATATCCTAATGATTTTTGGCATAAAAGAAAAATCAATAGTTTTGACCCATACAATGTATTGTTGGCTGTTGCTACAAATATACCCCAGCGACTTAAGACTGCTTTTGTGCTCCAGGGTCACATTTGTGTTCCAGTGGAGCCGATGAGATTGAGATACATGCTGCTTATTCGGAGGGTTTCATGGGTTTTTCTAACATACTGTAAAAAACACCTGACATCATGCAGCTTGTGTTGCTATGACTCCCATCAATCAATGCCAGATCAACAAAATGCTGTTTTTTGTTACACGCAGCATAAAATAATGTGTTTAATATTCTTTGGAAGATTTCTGAGAGTCTGTATTGGCTGTGAAAACACTTTAGAAATATCACTGACTGTCCTGTCTTGTTTATGTAGAAGGATATGTTCATTTAATTCACAAGTTTATTCAAAAACAAAAAGTTAAGCATGCGGCAACAAAAAAACAGCTTTGTCAATGCTTACCGTATCGTATTAGTCTAAGAGCTGCCCGCAGAAGTTATGCACTGTATACAGTATTCGACTATCTATCTATCTATCTATCTATCTATCTATCTATCCTGTAAAAATGATTTTCAAAGTTGAAAGTAAAACAAAAATTAGCTTCTAGAATGTTTTACAAGAAAATACTACATCAAAATTTCATGTTTAATTCAGTACTACTTGCTGTTTATTTGTACAATTTTCTGAATGAGTAAATCCTGTGCCATTTATTCAGTCGATCTATCCATCTGAAATGAATGTGTTATCTCTAAATATCTGTTTTTAATTAATACAGTCTTATTTATGTCTAATAGTCTGAGACAAATATTGAAATATTGTCTATTTTGCCTTTTTTTCTATGCAAATGATTGCATAATGTCATTAATTATTATTAGTTTTAGTATTTTTACAATGTAAGCAAAAACATCTGATATATACAAAGGAGTTTGTAAATATGACAGAAAAAATTACTTATTTGATTAGCGTCCTAGAAATAATGTAGAATATTAAATATCTATTTTATTTTGATATATTTTTTATTTCTAGGTTTAAATTGGATTTTGAATACTAGAATATTTAAGCGGTTTTGGACCAATATTTAAGTGGTTTTGGACTGTATATATAAATGCTTTACTTTGCATTTCTGATTATTATTTTATTTTTCACTGAACAGGTGGTGGCTATAGATGTGGATATGGCTTTTTTTGAGCCCAAAATGAGAGACATACTTGAGCAGAACTGCACCAGTGACAATGACTGCAACTTCTTCGACTGCATTTCCAAGTGTGACAAAACTAAAAACAGATGTGGGCCAAAGCGCAAGAACAGTAACCTTCAGGTGAGCGAGGCATTCATTATTCTGACTCCATTGTATACTCTAATTCTTTAATAATTTGCATCAATTCTTCTATATTTCAGCATTCAGTAATCCTATGGAGTATGTGGTTAGCAATTATATATGTAAGGTGCTGAAAGTGAAAAGAAAATGACTTTGTTTTGGAAAACTGTCACAAAGGAATACCAGTAAAATAGCCGGAGGAGACAATCGTTCTTCAGCGGTAAACATTGCCAAGAAAAATGCAGGGAATGTTAATAGTTCATGATAACGCTGAAGGGAATCAGATAGCGCCGTCATTACTGCTCCTAAACACAATGAGGGTTAACAGGGCCAAACAAAGGAAGAAACTTAACAGATCATCATCAGTTGTGGCTACAGTCAACCGCAACAGGCTGCAGCTCATTTGAGACAAGCTACATTTTGCACATGATATTTGTGTAATAAATAAGGCTGTATTCAAACCGCAAGCCAACAATTAAAATTTGTCATGACTTTTTTTTTTTTTTTTAAACAGCACATATTAGATGTTTCTAAACTGACCCGTATGTGTGAAACACCCCACCCTGGAATGTTCATCTTAGTTTTATAGCTTTAGGTTACAATTTTTAAAAAATTAAATAAAAAAAAAAAAACACATAAGGTGAATTAAGCCACACTGAGTTAAAATGACAAAAAAAATGTGACTATTAAAAAGTACATTTATCACAGCCATGCGAGGGTTAAATGGGATAGTTCAGCGACAAATAAACAATCATAAAAAATAAAAAAAAAATTCTGATTTATTACCAGATATGCAAATGACTCAGATCAGAAACTGATCATGTAAAATTCAATGATTTTAGCAAAAACTATTTTTATAGTTTATTGCCATCAGACTGCATTAAGTTAATTGCAACTTTTTATCGCACAGTTATGACATTATGATATTTTTACTTGCAATTGCAAGTTTATAGTTTATATCTCACAATTCTGATTTTTAGAAAAAATAGTGGGAATAGTGGGATACAAACTCAAAACTGCAAAATAAAAGGTTCTGTGTCAGAAATAAGCTTCCATAAAAACAGATCTGTGCTACGTTAGAGGAAAATAAGTTGCAATGAAATTACTAGAGACAGATGACCGTAACGATGAGTAACATGTAATTATTAAAAAAAAAATTTTATTGTTTCTTTCTGTGGTGTAAATAAGCTTCCATAGAAACCACAGATCTGTACTCAAACATACTCTACAACAACGGTGAGCGAAGTTACAAAAATATTATTTGCGATGAAGTAACTACAAGTAGAAGACAATAAATACTATTTTTTTGAATGCCGCCACCATTACAAGTATATGCAGGTTTCATTTCTCTATTAGATGCTTTGCCACAGTCACACAACGTCTTTCATCTGTTCGTTGCGGTTCGTTCGTAGTCAACACCTGCTGTCAGTGCCAACTCCCCTTAAGGAGAGCAAGCTAACAGACGAGCTGGTCGCATGAAACCAAGTCCAGCTCCGGGCCACAGGTGGCTGAGACAGAGCCCATCTCTCCGTTCCCGATCACTTAACGCAACCCTTGGTGACCTCTACCTTCCCATTGTATGGCCTGCCATTCAGAACAATGAGGGCTTTGTAACGTTCAGGCCTTTGGGTCGAGGAGACCATTGCTTTCAAACGGCACGCATAGCGAATATGGCTGATGATTGCTCCGGAGATGATGAAACGAGACCAGGATGGCGCTAATGGCCGCTTCCCTCATCCATACCCATGCTTTTCCCTTTGGGGTCGATAGCTGTCATGCTTCTCTCTTTCTGTCTCTCCGCAGGTGATCTGTGAGAAGATCTTCAGGCCTTGGTTTTCTCCCACGCTGCTCGGTGCTAAAGCGGGGCTCCCCCTGCAGGTGGCGCTGCAGCGAGCCGTGCAGGAGTGCGCTGAGATAGACGGCGGGGAGGACGCCAAGCGTTCGCGGGCCGTGAGAAAACAGCTACAGGATCTGCTCGTGGAGCTCATTCAGGAGGACACGGAAAACCAGGGTGAAGACCAGGAACACAAGACGAGACGCGTCCATACGGCACTGAATTTCTAAATGAACTCTTGAAATGGCTATGAAAGAACAAACCCAGTCATGTGCAATTCTGGAGAACATGTCAGATGACTATTACAGTCGAGATAACAGCTGTTTTCAAACAGCCAGATACATTAGCATAGTTGTTTACTGCTAATATTCAAAACGTCTGTTAAACCTCTGGTGCTGTTCAGCAATTTTCGAAAGGAAAATTGTAAGTTTAGTTTTTTTTCTATTTTATTTACTTCATCGGAATGGTACGGAACATGGTACACAGAAATTATGGACATGATTTGAAACGGTTAAATGGTTCTGAAAAAAATAGTCCCACTTGTACTGTTCGTGGTCAAAAATGAACGCACTAGAAACAAACTTCATCTAGTGGAAACGTGTATGAAAGCACATTTTTAGAGATATCAACCTCAAATTTAGAACATAACTTGTTTAGACTTATGGCTTAGATTTTTCCGTTTTAGAGTAAAATATGTTCTGGAAAATATATGGTTCATATGAAATATCAAAAATAATTTCCAAAAATAAACTTAAACTTCTATAACTTTTTTTAGTTTCACGTTTTTCAGTTCAGCAATAATCTGGTGTAAGTCTGTGCTCCAAAGCATTCAAGATTTACGACAGTTGGAAATGTCAATTTCAGGTCTATGCTCAAAAAGTGGTTAACAGAAATAAATGGATCATGACTATTCCATAAATATAATTTAGTACCATAAAATCACCTAAAAATACAAAACATTAAATAAAAACATTTTTGAAACTAAAATATAGTACATTCATTTAATGTAACATAAAATATAGTACCGTATTGACCCGAATATAAGACGATGTTTTTTTCTTGGAAATACATCTGAAAAAACGCGGTCGTCTTATATTCAGGGTCTAGACTTTGACATGTCAATAATACACCCACAACACTAGGTGGCGCCAAAACCGCATAAAACGAGTGTGCCATGAAATACGTAATGTAATGCGTGTTGTAAAGATCGCGAGCAAAACAAAAGAGAAAGAAAATCTTACAGCTGCATGAGTCGTGACTGTCACGTTAGCCTGATGGGACCAAACTCCCTTTGTGATTTTAAAACGTAAGACAGTACCCAGATTTGAAGACTACAGTAAGATTTAACTTCTACTGTTAATAAGATTTTGGTAGGCTACTATTAGATGGATATCCTAAATGTCCTAATTCAGATGGGCTATTTTTTTTTTTTTTTTTATGGTATATCAAAAAGTGTATATTTTTTAAATGTGATTGTTGGTACATTTTACCAGTTTTTACCATACTTTCAAAACAAAAATTAAAATAGGAAAAATATGCAATATGAAAATAATTGAAGACAAAATGTGTTTTACTGAGAAAAAACAAGATTTGGTTTTTAAAAAGCCTTTTTCCAGAAGGTACATCTGGAAAAAGGGGGTCGTCTTATAATCAGGGTCGTCTTATATTCGGGCCAATACGGTACATTCATTTAAAAGGCGAGCAGCACCAGAGGCTTAAAAGGTATAGTTCTCACCCTCATGTTGTTCCAAACTTGTACTTCTTTTGTAAAACTGTAGTTTTTTTTAATGTGTTCCATAGAAGGAAGAAATCCATACAGGTTTGTAATTTTTGGGTAAACTATCCCTTTAAGGGTGTAGATATGCCTCTTACCGTAAAGTCCCATTCAACACAAGTATCGATAACTATATCGATAATTATATTAGCGTCCACACCAATGTGGTTTCACACTGCAGTTTTTGTCTCTGCCACTTTAAATACTCAAGCTCTTTAAAGCAGGAGTTCTGATTGGCTGTCAATGTTTTTATCATTCATCAGCTGGAAAAAAAAATCATTTTGAAAGTGGTTCCAACAATATTGTTCCACTATGTTGTTGTAGTTCAGTGGACTTTTACAGTAAATGTGGAACTATTTTTTACAACTACATCTTTACTGTTATCGTTATTGTCCTTGGTGTAATGGGCCTTAAAAATAAAAGTGAGTTCATATTTACAATTGTTTAGCAAATTTTTGCTGGCGAAATCTAGTCATTTCAATACGAATCCACATGATCGGGAATTTCGAATGAGAGCGAAATATTCCCCAAGCAGATTTTGCAACTCAGTCATACAGATTTGCCACGTTGACCAACAGAAAGCTGCTTGGTTTGCTGCTTCATACATCTCTACATTACTGACAACAGACAATGGACATTTTTCCCGTGAAATTTGGCTAATGTGACTGAACTTTAATGCTCTTTAAAAAACCTTTGGATCATCTCAGCTAATGTATCCCTGTTATTTGCTGAAGATAATTTGTCTACCTGTGATTTTGTATAAGCATTTCAATAAACCATGGCTCAGGCACAATCCTTCCTTTTGGTTTCTTACCCGCAGCTGCACGCCGTCACGCCACATTATAGTCTGTACGCACATCAACACTATGCAGAGAATGTAATCGAAAGCTCAAAGATCAAACCAACATTTGGTTCCTATTGACGGAAGAGGAACAATCTGTAGATTTGTTTGGATCTACCTTCAGCATTGTGGTCTTCACAGGAGATCAGGTTCCAATCTGCCTCCAGCTGTCTTTCAGGAGAAGGGGGTTAGAAAGACCAAACACAAGCTTTGGACCAGGGGAGGATGAGACCAGTGTTGGGGAAAGTTACTTTTAAAAGTAATGCATATTACATTACTCCCTAAAAAAGTAACTATTTACATAATTTTGTTATGGAAAGTAATGCATTATGTTACTTTTTCATATTTTTTATTTCTTATCTGGGCTGGGCTGGGCTTGCTTGTTTGTTTTTAATATAAAAAAGTTCTAGTTTTGGAAAGTGTAAAAGCCCTTTCACACCAAAAGAGAAATGAATACACCTCAGGCTGAAGGAAAGGTACAGTAGAGTAGATCTCAAACAAACCTTTCAGCTGTGCTGCATGAAGAACAGGACACAGGAAAAGAAAGTGTACACTCTAAAAAAATGCTGGGTTAAAAAGGGACAAACCCAGCTATCGGGTTGTTTTGACCCAGTGGTTGGGTTGTTTTGACTCAAAACAACCCAACCACTGGGTCAAAACAACCCAACCGCTGGGTCAAAACAACCCGATAGCTGGGTTTGTCCCTTTTTAACCCAGCGCTGGGTTATATTTAACCCAGCATTTTTTAGAGTGTAACAGTCTTCAGCAATAAAACAAAAAAAAAGTTTATCTAAAGTAGGGCTGCACGATTATGACAAAAATCATAGTTGTCGATTATTCCCTTGAAATTGTAATTGCGATTATTACGATTATCACAATTTACATTAAATTATGTTTATACCATTGTTTGATGCAACTGCATGCCATATTTTTATATGAAAATAAACAAGCTGAAAACACTCTAACTGAAAAACCTTTAGTGCTTTTCTATAGTATTAAGCCTCAAATGTCAAATATACATCGGATTGGTTTCTTCTTTAAATTATAAAAAAGTTAAAATATGAATGGTATTATAATGTTATACTAAAACTAAAATTAAAATAATGGGAAAAACCCTTAAGATAACATGTAGAAAGAAAAAAACACATCTTAAGCACGCAGAATAACATAAGTGGACTTTGAACGATTAATTGCCGCTTTGAACGATTACGTAATTGTGGCATCCATAATTGTAATCGCGATTAGAATTTCGATTAATTGTGCAGCCCTAATCTAAAGTCATTATTGCTTATTAGTATGATTGTATTGAAGGATTGGATCATCGAAGGTCAGCAGCAAAGACACTGATTAATAAAATGGGATAATATACATAATATACATATACATATACATATACATACACATACACATACACATACATTTGGGGAAGTCGTGGCCTAATGGTTAGAGAGTCGGACTCGTAACCCAAAGGTTGCGGGTTCGAGTCTCGTACCGGCAGGGATTGTAGGTGGGGGGAGTGAATGTACAGCGCTCTCTCCCACCTTCAATACCACGACGGACATTAGTGTTATTTAACTTATTTAATAATTGCAGGTTTGCGTAATATTCTAAGTTTGCTAATTTCACAGTTTTTATTTAGTTTGAGGAATCTGTTTTTGTGCAAGTGTGATGAGTAAATGCATGATGACATTACAGCAGTGTTGGGGGTAACACATTACAAGTAACGCGAGTTACGTAATCAGATTACTTTTTTCAAGTAACTAGTAAAGTAACGCATTACTTTTTAATTTACAAGAGAATATCTGAGATACTTTTTCAAATAAGTAACGTAAGTTACTTTTTTTCCAAACGCATTACTTTCCATAAAAAGTAACTAAGTAACGTAATTAGTTACTTTTTTATGGAGTAACGCAATATTGTAATGTATTACTTTTAAAAGTAACTTTCCCCAACACTGCATTACAGTAACATCAGGCGCTTTCGCACCGCGTAGTTCTAGGAACTCAGTTCAAGAAATAGCCAGCAGGGTGGTTCCTAGAGAACCAGTTTCCCCCTTGGGCCATTTTCCTGGTTGCATTCGCACCGACGGTGACGTATTTATTCGCGGCTTTAACAAACATCAACAACCTGGTGAATGGAGGATGCCGTAATCGGAGCTGTTTTTGTTGTGTTGTGGGTTTCGTGATAATGGAGATGTAATGTAAACGCACAAGTTACGTGATTGAAAGAGCATGAAAATCTGACTAATTCTCCTATGACAACTTGCAGTGTTATCGAGGATGAGAAAAGAATACAACACTGCAGACAACAGGTAAATGCCGTTATCGCTGTTTTCCATGTTCGTGGAGTAAATATTTTTAGATAGCTTTTTAAAAATGCCAGGTAGCTGGTGTTTTGTATGTGTTTGGCCAATCAGTGTACACTTACGTCAGTAGTTCCTACAGATCTGTTTTAGACCCTACTCTGAAGTACTACTTCAAATGGAGTTCCCAGAACTAAAACCGTTCCTAGTTCCAGTTCTAGGAACTATGAAAAGGTTCCTCCGGTGCGAAAGCATCATGCATCATGTTCACACAGCGCACACAACACCTCTGCACTCACTCATGATTTCTGTCAACATGCGGACAGGAGAGCTTTCAGTCAATACGTGAGAAAACAAAGCGACTGGCCATACTTATTTGAAGAAGTAACTGTACATTTGAAAGTAATGTGTTACTTTATTATTAGTTACTTGAAAAAAATAACCTGATTACGTGTTATTTTTAATGCATTACGTCCAACATGGGATGAGACATTGAATGGTGTAGAGACTGTGGCCAGAGCCTATAGATCACCACTGATTTATGTTCTTCTGCCTTGGTTGGACTTCAAACGTTTTCCAGCTTGGCTTATGGCGGTCATCAAATTATGCGTCGCCAAGGCAACGACGGGGTCTGGTTTTGATCTGCTCAGACATGACTAACTGACTGCAATGAGGACGTCAATTCAATGTCGACTGTTTGCAGAATGTTGTGCTCGAATGTAGTCAAACAATGATTAAACCAAAACAGAGCAGAAATCAAGAGGATCTGGTTGAGATTCATGTAGTTGTTTACCTTGATGTGGATTGGCAATGAATCCTGCATTTTTCATTGGAGATTTCATTATTTCACAGCTAGTGTGAGCACAGTGCCCATGGTTATCAAATGTTTTCACTGCCGTTCCAGTGTTTAGAAGGCTGGAATAAACTGCAGGTTTTATTATTCAACTGGCCACATTAAACAACTGCTTTGTGCTGAATAATTCTGTCTTCAAGCTTTGAGAAATGTTGGAGACTTACTCAAAGCTCTGGAAGGCTTCTCAACGTATAATACTTTACAACCATGTCCAGTGACTGATGTGTTTTCCAAAGTGCAAAAGCAGAAAAGCATGTGAGAGCAGAATCATAAGCTGAGCACTGAAAGTCTTTAAAGAAAACATTTTTTAAGAAAGCTACATGAGTGAAAAAAATCATTCTGATTTTGTAAAAACATATTACGAATTCTACTTAGCTTTGTGATGACAAAATTATTGCATTTCAAATTAATAGCATGTAAATAAATTCATAGTTTCACTGGTCTACTTTATTTTTCATAACTGTGACTTCATATCTTGTGACTTTTTAAAAATCTAAATTGTATACTTCCATATAAAAAAGCTTGAACGTCATTGCCTTCTAAATATTAAATCAATTGCGATTTATGTTAATAAAATAAAGCATAAGCAACTTTCAAGCAAAATATTTCTTCAAAGAGGTTTCTTATAATGTAGATTATAGAAAAGTTGATAAATTGTTCAAAATTGAAGCAAAACATTTGGAAACTCCATTCTCCATTCCGGGAATTGCCATCAAGTGCACCCTAGATGCACTACTTCAGAGTTAGACACTCATGATTAGCTACAACATGTCATGTATGTAAGTCAAATAATAATAATAATATATTTTATAAAATAAAATATTTTTTTATATAAAATATATAAATATTACATATTTTGTCCCGTAATCATAATTTGCAAAAAAAAAAAAAATTTTTTTTTTAAGTATTTGGTATTTTACTGCCTCTAGTGCCCCTGTTTTGAAAACTGCAGCAAATTGTATAATTGTATGTATAGGTACGTTTTTGAGATTTGCAAAAATGTTGGTAGAGGCAGATTTTCCAATGAGTCTGGGTTCTTTATTTTACATGAAGCTAAATTAAAGGTTGTTGTCTACAAGTTGCTTTGAGTAAAATGCCTTAATATTACTGAAATACAGCACAGGAAATTAAAATACAGTAGAAAAATAATTCATTATTATTTTCAAGATTATTTAAATGTCATCATCCAATGTCACAACTTGGGTACGTTTGCATCATCTACAATTCACTTTTTTCTATTTTTCAAATTTTTTTATTATATGATTTTTTTTATGATGAAGCATCTGTTTTCAGAAGTTATGAATGCACATTAAAGCAATAGTTTACCCAAAAATTAAACTTCCTGAAAACAGTTACTTCCATGCATAACATTGCTTTCTCCGGTAAATACACTGTCTTGTCTGAATCAGTAGAAAAATATGCACAAATCAAGCACCGTTTACAAGCTAAAACAGTACACTAGCCAAAATGGATTTGTTTCTTTAAAAACATGCAGCTTTTCACTTTACAAGATGTTAATTGATGGACAGCAGTTGTGTGGATTACTTGTGGCTGAAAAAGAAACAAACTCAACTACATCTTGCATGGCCAGGGTGAGTAAATGCTCAGCAAGTTTTTGTTTTTGAGTGAACTATTCTTTAAAACTCTCCCAAAGTCGCATTTGTAAATTCGCCCTCATTAAAGCACTGCCGAACTTTGGTAACAAATTCACAACTGCATTTCAAAATAATTACTGTCAGTCTTAAAATATATTTGCCGTGCAGAACAGTTGTCTCTTTTTTAGGGTTTAATACTTACAGTATATTTTGTTTGTTCTGTCTAGCTTATTTGGGGCTCCTCTTACAATGTAAAATGAGAAAATGTAGCTTTCAAAAAACTGAAATTTCCTGCAACATAACATGTTTTGAACTTCTTTTCTGATAAAATTATAGATCTGATATCCCAGCATTTATCCACAGATTCATCATGACAAATCTAAGCCATCTGAATAGTACTCTCATGCTGTGAAATTGCTCCCATATTTTCTTGGTTTATGGTCTACCGAGAGTCATTACATGTAATCAAACCCCAGATGCAGAGGTCAAAGGGAACGCAAAGCCACGTATAGTTCATGTTAAGAGTGACAGTACTCCCTGAATTACAATGGAGTGCAGATATCCTTTCATTTATGAAAAGCAGATATTGGGATCATTTCAGACATGGAGGTCTGGAAGGAATTAGCTGCTTTGTAGACAAGCATCTCTGAGCTGAAATATCCAGTACTGGGGTATTGTGCAAAAAGGCAGCGCAGGCCTCAGGGGGGGGCCACGATGTGCTGAGCTGTTACTGTACTGCATTCAGGACTAAAAGGGTCAAAAGTTTGAATAATTGCAGAGATTGTGTTACTACATCCTGAAACAGTGACGCAACACAAATGGAATTCCCACTAAACCAGGTGTGACTTTGAAACATATCAGTACATAATGTTTTCTTATTTGTTTAAACATTTGAACTGCTAATGAACATTGAATTAAATTCAATGACCAAGTTGCAAATCAAGTTGCCAATTAAAGCTACTCAGAAATATGTGTTGTGAAAAGCATTATAAAAATAAACAATGCTTGATAATAATAATAATACATAATAAGTAAATGTAATTCACATTTGTTTCAATTTAAATGAAAACGTATTATATATGAAAATTACTTTTGTTATATTATTTTGTAAAACAAATATTTTTTTGCAATTAGTGGCCAGAATAATAAGCAAAAATTATAATGAAACATATTTATGTTTGCTTATATTAAATTCTATAATGAAAACAAAGCTGAGTTTCTGTCACTTAAAGGAATAGCTCACCAAAAAAAAGAAGAAGAAAAAAAAGAAAATCAAGATTTGTTTTAAAATACAATCTGTTGCTTCCGAGTCCATAATCCATAATATTGCTTTTTCCAGTTAAAAGTCTTCTGGTCTGAATCAGGAGAGAAATCTGCACAAATCAAGCATCGCTTAGAAGCCAAAACAATCCAAAACAGCTCTAAACAAATGTGGCTGGATTTTGATGTGAAAAGACAACAGGAAATGGACTTTTTCACTGGAGGAAGCATTATTATGGATAATGCTTACGGACCCATATTTAGGCAAGAAACAATTAAAGTTATTGTGGCAAATGATGGATTTATTACAAACATGCAGCTTTTTGCCTCACAAGCCAGCAGTTGATGGACTGGAGTGCTGTGGATTACTTGTGGATTATTGTGATGTTTTTATCAGCTGTTTGGACTCTCATTCTGACGGCACCCATTCACTGCAGAGGATCTATTGCTGAGCAAGTGATGCAATGTTACATTTCTCCAAATTTTTATTTTTGGATGAACTATTGCTTTAAACTTGTATGTGTGCAGTCATTGGACACTAAAATGTGGAAGCCTTCCACTTAATTAAGGACTTGTAATTCAAGTATTTTCAAATTGGCAAAATGATCTCCGAGTATCAAATATAAAGGTTTGGCAAAAATATCATGGTGCCATAAACCTGGAATGATCTGCAAGCCTCTGCAAGACAAAATCAACCAATTAGAGCCCTTTAACAGCTAACCTGTAATTGTATCTACAGACTACTCCCAAGTTGTTAATTCTTAGGTTTTATGATGTTCATAAATTCTTTTAACTGTTCGTTTTGGCAAATGTTTAAACCTGACGAATTTAATTTAGAAATGTTGACATTCTTTGCAACTCATGTCTTCCGTGAATTCTAAAGACTGCATTATGTCTATTACAGCCAAACAATGTTAGATAGTTAGATAGAAGTATATTGAGGGTTAACAAAAAAACACAAGCTCACGCCAACAACCATGCACATAATCCACAGTGCAAATGAAATTTTCACTATAAAACAGTGCTGGGAGAAGGTGGATATGCCCTGCTGTGATATGAGCTACTTGTTTGGATTAAACCATAAAAAAAAAAAAAAACTCTTGAAGAATGAAAAAAAAAAAGTCATTCATCTTAAAATCTGGTAATTCAATGTGGACAACTGATCAGTCAACAGCCCTGTTATTAGCAACGTTAGGCCTTGACAGAATAATGGGATGCAAAGGGGAAAACTCTGGAGCAGATAGTGAATGCAGCTTGTATCAGTCTTCTCCGGTGGGGCTGCTGATAAATTAGTGTTCGCTCTACAAGCACTGCCTGGGAAAATGGCAAGAAAAATGCACTGCAGCTGTTTTTTATGGGATGTTCCTCAAATTACAGAGATTCTCTTGTACAAAGAAAACGCCACTGTTAGTAGGGCGTTTATTGCAAAGGTCAATGCAATTTACTAGGACTGACATTTAAAAAAAAACCTCACTAAGCATCTCCTGAAGTCATTATAAAGCCAAGGAACTATAGGAATCACTATATGGGAAATATCACTGTAGCATATGTTATCCTGCACCACCAAAATTTTGAAGCATTTTGCAATCTGTGGGTATTATTGCTTTAATTATTTTATTTTTTTATTTAAAATAATTTAGGAACATCATTATTATTGTTAATTACTTATTTTTGGAGCCTACCAGTGTCTACGTTTTTTTATAATGATAACAGCAGCTTGGTAAATTCTATCTATTTTCTAAATGCAAGTTATTCATTTCCTTTTCGATAATCTGTTTCACTCCGATGTTTGTCACAAAACAGGAGAAAAGATCTGTTTCTACTTTAAAGATGAAGTAAAGATGAAGATGTACTAAGGGAAATGGATTCTTACTCCATGGTCAGAATCAAAGCTCTTTTTGTGAGTTGCTCTGAAAGTGAAAGGAATCATTAGGTCATGGAAAAAGGGCCCATAATGGAAAGACAGTGAATAAAGGAAAGAAAGAACTGTGTCTGTTTCCGTTTACTATTGCTATTTGACCTGGAACGTGTATCGAGTCTCTGGCCAGGGGAAAATCACCTGACTCAAACTGACAGTCGCCTTGAGCAACAGAGGAAAATATACAAATATGTTGAAGAAAGATGATGCATAACTTGTACAGGCTAAACTATCAGAAGAAAGAAAGAGCCCTGAGTCTAGTTAGGCTTTTATGTGAGCTGATCTCAAGAGAACGCCTGAGGTGATCGGAAACCTGCTCTCTTTAAGCTCATAATGGCTTATATTGCTTCCGGCCAAACTGAACCACCTCCAACAAACAACCCTAATGTTTGAATAAGGACAAAAACACAAATGAATATGAAACACAAACAATGCACTATAAAAGTAATACCACTACATCTGATTATGACTGTATGCAACTACATTTAAATAAGAAATAAGAAAAAAATTAAAGCCATTATACGTAGGCGCGAACTTCATATAAAGTGGCTAATTATTCCAGAGATGCAGATCAGCTGATGTAGAGTATGGGTAAATTAAGAGAAAAGGTGAAACAGAACTCATTATGCAACACATTGTGTCACATGGATTTACACGCATGTTTATTTCAGCAAGTGCAGTCTAATTACCTTTTAGTAAAGAAAATATGATTATTACCTTTTTGATCCAATGTTGTATTTTGAAATGGAAGGTGATGTCAAAGATTACTGCACTTTAATTTAGCCTCAAGATGACTTAAAATTATTTGAAATAAGACAAATCAAGCATTAAAATAAGCTTAAGACAGCAACAACATGGTAGCCTAATTTTAAAAGTGTGATTTCTGAAAATGGAAGAATGAATAAAAACCATGTAAAAAAAGTTTTGAAAACAAAACTAGGACTAGTGGGCCTTTGAATATCATTGTGAACAATGGGGTGCCTTGGAATCAAAATGTTTGAGGACCACTCATCTAGGTAATCCAGAAATTGCATAAATAAAACAACCTGACATTGCTGCAGAAAAAGAAAATTTGGCATGGTAGAATGCTATTCTAAATTAAGTCCCTCATTATTTATTCATTATTCTGAATTTCAATTTGACAAGCAGTTTTCTAAAGAACAATTTCTTCCAGCTGAGAACTATTGCAAAGCTGAAACATCTCATTTGGTGTTCTGGAGAAATGCTTTCATCTGAACTTGGACATTACTCGGTCTTCATTGTCTCGCTGCAGCTAGTTCAGAATAATGCGGCTGGGCTCTTGACTAACAACAGGAAGAGGGACCATTTATCATGGGTTATGTTTCTGAACTCATTGACTTCTAATACACCCAGTGGTCTCTCAGATGAACCAACCAATTGACTTAAACATATATATTTGTACTGCAGACCAAATGAAGTGCTCAGGTAGGCTGGGCGATACGGCCTAAAATCAAAACCTCGATTAATTGAACACTTTACCTCGATTACGATTATTAAACGATTATTTTATTTATTTGTTTCGCCCTTATAGGTTTGTACCGTAAATATACTCAACTATTAAAGGTGTGATTTTTTTTTCTAATGAAAGAGTGCATATCTTATCTTTGCGATTTTAAAATAATCGAAGGAAACAAACTATTTATGGCTATTTGTTGAATATTTTGAACAGCTGAAATCAAAGATTGCTTGAAATGAAGAGGTCTTATGAAAAAAGTCACATTTCAATTGTATTGTAAAAAGCAAGTTTAATAAAAAAAAAAAAATAGAAAATGACTTTCATTTTTTCCAAACAAAATAAATGAATATTGCCATGACAAAAGAAGAAAATAACCAGCATAACCAGCATGAATGTAAATAGAACACTGCTGATTATGAGAAAGAGCAGGGCAGCATCTCAGTGATCGTGTCGTCACTCTATATGCATATTTACTCTAACTGTTCTAACGGTTCTAACTGGCCATTCACACAGAACACATCTTTGTGTCTAAAACCGCAGCGCTCATGATTTTAAAAAATAAAGCGCAGCGCAGAATGCCTACTCTGATGTGTTGCCGTCAAATACAAAAGTTGCCATGCCAACCTGCTACTGTAACAAAAGCTCGCAACGCTTGCCCTGTCTCCAGGATCTTCTGATTGGTCCACTGTTTTGGAACTGAATGATGAGCGGCGCTGCGTGTAAAAGTTTAAATTCTTTTAGCGCCACTCACATGTGAGATGCTGCAAAAGACGCGAGTGCAATACACGTTCATACAGCGCCGACAACACACACGGTAATATGTTTTTAAGGGGAAAGTATTAATAGGATTTAAAAAAACGTAATAACCGACATGGGAAAATTAGGTTTAAAATTAGGGAAATAAGGAAACTTAGGGTTCTGAATTTCGGTTTCGAATTCTTTTTGATTAATCGTCCAGCCCTATGCTCAGACAATTAAAAATCCAAGTCCAGTGTGGGAAGAATCAACAAAGATGGTCTTGCAAAGAACTGCAGTCTTGTACCACTGCAGATGTTTTCAAAATGTCAATGCTATTAGAAATCACAAAAGACAGCTCTGAAAAACAAGAATGGATGCATTCATTGGTAAAGACGCTTCAGCTCACAAACACGAAGCAAAGAAAATGTCCAGGACAACCTAGTGAAGTAACAAAACGAAGAGCCTGGCTCAAGGGCAGAGAAAGAGTGAAAGCGCTGTGCTGTTGCCAGTTTCTTTTGTCCACTGACTTTCTAGGCCAGCCTTTCACTGACGTTCAACTGTGCTTTTGTCAAATCTAACAAGGATGAGTGACATACATATCAAGTCCATTAATTAACTATATTAGGCACAGTAACTGCACGCTGCAGGTTTGTTGTCTGCCACTTTAAAGGAGACCTATTATGCCCCTTTTTACAATATGTAATATAAGTCCCAGGTGTCTCCAGAATGTGTCTGTGAAGTTTCAGCTCAAAACACCCCACAGATCATTTATTATATCATTTTGAAAATGCCTATTTTGAGTGGAAGCAGAAACAGGCTGTTTTGTGCATGTCTCTTTAAATGCAAATTAGATGTTGCTCCCCGCCCCCTTTTTCAGAATAGGGCTGTGCCTTTACAGCTCATCTCAGATTGTCACAGCTACGGTGAGATAAACGCACGAAGAAGATGAAGATTAATGCAAATAGTCTTTAATAAATCCACAAGAGGGTAAATCCACAATAGGCAGGCAGGTGACACACGTAGGAGACATTCACAATACCGGACCAAGGAGAACTACAAGAGGGCAACTAATATACACAGGATAATGAGGGTGATAAACTAGACACAGGTGAATGGAGGTTAACTAATAATGACTCGACGAGAACAGGAACATAACCAAATAAGGGCACACAGGAACTAAACTAGAACAGAAGACAACTGAAGAAAACACAAGTTCATGAGTCTGACACAGATACTCCGCTAAAAACATCTGTTTGGTTTTAATTATAATACCTATCATGCTGAAATCATGCATTTAAACCATATTAGTTTAAACTTCTGATATACGGTTTTCTGAGCACACACATCCGAAGCACACGCACAGAAAGCGGCTGTCACGCGGCATATGAGTACTAAACTAAGTTTTCTTTCATGTCTTATTGCACTTAAACTGTTAAATACACACAAGTTTATGTTAAAAACACACATGCTTTACTTGAACTTTCGCCATGGCGTTAGAACTGGTACACCGTTGTCGCTTGAGAAAACTCAATGGCGGGACCGTGGGTGGAAACTTGCAGATTAAGGGGTGATAATATTATAATAAGATCCCTTTTCTATGTCACAGGGGGAGCGAAATCTGAGTGGCTCATACTTTCACAAGCTTGCAGAGAAAGGCTTACCAAAAAAAATAAAAAATACATTACCGTTTATTTTATTTTTTTCACGTTTTCTGGGTATGTAGATGCACCGGGGATATGATTATAGCACTTAAACACAGAAAAATCAGATTTTCATGATATATCATCATTAAGTGCTTGTGCTCTTTAAAATCAAATGGATTCTGATTGGATGTCAATGTTTTTATCATTCTTTAGCTGAATTTTATTACATTCGTACTGTTTATTATAAGCATGCTCTGCACCTGTCATTTGCTACTTTAAATGATGACCGCTTTAAAAGTGGATTCTGATTGGCTGTCACTGTTTTTATCATTCATTAGCAGGAAAAAGTAGTTTAGCAAGGGTCGTTATTATTATAGCTGTAGTGTGGATTTCCCCATTCTCTAAAACGTTATTGTTACAGGTATCATACTTATAATGGTCTGCTGTTCTATAACTAACAATTCAACACTTTAAAAAAAAAAATTGGCTTGCTGATTTATTTATTTACAAATAGATTTAAGGGACCCTATCTATCCATCAATCCATCTATAAGTTCAAAGTAACAAGCAGCATAAAGAGCAGTTTTTTATAGCTTAAAATATGTGGAAGCGAATGATACCGGAAACCACATTTAAGTTACGAATAGCATTGCCTGGTCTTGCGTTAAAAATAAGGTGGATAGTTTGGAATGAACGCTGCTCTTATTTGGAGGCTTGAATCCAAACCTTTGAATCCATGCTCAAGTTAAATCAGGTGCAGGTCGAGCCTTGCCTTAAAATGCTCCGAGGAAGGATTAATTCACCTGTCATGCCTGCCTCCACCTGCTCTCTATCTCCATATCCATGACTTGAGCGTTTTCCTTTGAACATATTGCACCTAATCTTTTGGAATTGCAATAGGGTCAGACATTTCTTTCAGATTCAGCCAATGGATTACAAGGATTGTTATGTAATTAAATGTTTCTGTATTCCAGGTCAAACCAGAACAATGCACGCTTTGTGCTTTTATCAATGTAATAACAGTGTTTGGCACCTCAGTTCACTGCAGGGTTTCCATCAATGTCAAAGGGAGTTTCTCAAATGCTTGTGGTGGTGGTTGTTGCAGCGAAGCAACAGGATTTTAAAAGAATATCTCCCATGAACCTGAAAATGATGTCAGCATTTACTCTTCCTCATGTTGTTTCAAACTCATATGAGGACATATTTAACAGAATACAACAAAACTAGTGAGTGAGAAGGTCTGAACCCTCATGTCGTTCCAAACCTTTTGCTTTCTTTATAATGTGAAACATTAATGAATTTACTTGGGGTGAACTATCCCTTTAAGGAATATAAAAGAGCTGCCAGTTTCTGCTTGTCTAGGTGTTAAATATGGATGAATGCTTCCTTCTCTTTGTATTGAAGGTCTAAAGGACAAGCATAGAATTTATCTCTGTCTTTATGACCACAGTCCAGCAGCTGTGATTTCGAATTCTCCTCATTTTGTAAGAGCTCTACACGGGGAGCGTTCAGGTCAGATGAAGTAGGTGTAATTCATTTTCTCAGAGGAAACTGATTCATTTTGCTCTACACAAAGATCGTCCTTGATCTCTCGCATAAATTTAATCTTTCCCTTCCAAAACCGTACAAGCGGGTGAGATGTAGCATGGAAACAAAAATATGACAGGCACGTCCAGCAAGTCGAGAACAAAACAACACATGCATAGAAAAGACATAAATAAACAATAATGGAGGGCAATGTTTTCTTGGCTTGTAAAGAGATGGCAGATATCCTATGAGAAATGCTCTTTCTGGCCAGAAAAAAAAATAAAGTAAAAAGAGCAGTGAGGATCTGTTCGGTTCATTTTGATTCTGGAAGGACATCTGCAGTGAATCTATTGACCCTGAATGAAGACTTACAACTTTAAATCTGAACATTGATGGACTGGAGGCTTGACTTGATTTGAACAAATAACTATGAACAAAAAGTGACATCAACTATTTATTACAATTGTTATAAATATAAAAAATGTATATATGTATACATACATACAGCCGGGCCGGGGCCTCAGGATTACCTGGGTCAGCCCAAAGTCTAGGCATGAATCGTCGACCGAAAATGCGTGCAGGTCCCCTACCTTCTTTATTGAGGCGAGTGCAAGCAGGGTGGTGAGGGAGGAGGAACCAGCAGGTCGGTTTCCGGCAGTAAAAGGTGCCGTCCATGACCTCAACAACTATTTATTACAATTGTTATAAATATAAAAAATTTATATATGTATACATACATACAGCCGGGCCGGGGCCTCAGGATTACCTGGGCCAGCCCAAAGTCTAGGCATGAATCGTCGACCGAAAATGCGTGCAGGTCCCCTACCTTCTTTATTGAGGCGAGTGCAAGCAGGGTGGTGAGGGAGGAGGAACCAGCAGGTCGGTTTCCGGCAGTAAAAGGTGCCGTCTACCCTCTCGGCGGCCCGGAAAAAAGCATAGCCGACATCTCCGGATCCGATTCAGCCGAATCTTCCCCTCCAGAGAGCTTTCCCTCCGATGCAGTGATTGACATCCGGTCGTCGGGAGGAGCACCGAAGGATACCGCTGGTACGCTCTTTGAAGAGGGCCCAGCGCGTTCCTTTGGCGGCTCGACTGGTTGTGAAGCGCTAGAGGAGTGATTGTCCCCCGAGG
>NW_015626390.1:1245383-1253974 GCF_001515625.1 Sinocyclocheilus rhinocerous
TTTGAAAACCTGCAATTGCAGTTATTTGCGGAATTATCTTCCTTGCGTGGGTTGTGCAGCGGCACGGCTCCAGTGCGGGTGAATCTAATGTTTTGAGGAGAATGTGTGGCTGTCAGTCACCGCACCGGTGTGTATATTCACTGTACTTTGCAATCACAGATTCTAGCCTACGTCCTGAAAGTATGACCCAAACAGGAATTTTCACCTGATATTGTCATCGGAACACTTATCTGAAGTAACAAGTCTGCCACTTTTTTCTGACCAACTAAGGAAAAAAAGCATTACAATAAATCGCGCTACCAATGGTGATTAAATCTAATGATCGGTTAGCTCATAAATTATTATTATTGTTATACTTTGTTCTCAAATTGTTAATGTTAACAACATCAGCATTGTGTGACTATGTGTATATATTGTGTATTAGTGTGTAGATTTTAATTTCTGTACAGTCTAATCTCTAATTGTCATACCATTCGAATTTCATATTAAGAAATTATTTTAACTCAAAAAGCAAATTATTCTTCCTTCGAACTGGTTCTCTTTAAAATACAAATCTTGTGTAATCCCAGGCTATCTGTAATCAGATGCACATTTAAAACTGGAATATAATTTAATTTCAGTCACATGTGTTTCATAAACACATAATCCTTTCTGGATTACAATCCGCCATCAAAATGATGAATTTAATTATTCCAGCTGCTGTGAGAAAAGGATACGATGCACCACCTGCAGCATCATCACATGCAATATAGTCTATTAGCCGGGACAACTTCTTTGTGTTTACAGACGTGACGTAATGACGAAGCAACATGCTCGAATTGCCCGCGAATTCCTACCAGTACCACTCAAATTAGAAAACATTATTATAAGATAACCGTTGTGAATCGGGCTAAAGTAAGGCGATAGTTTTGAACACTGGCTGGTTATGTACTTGCTCAAATATTGATTTCGGATCATTTTTAACCAAAAAAAACACCAGGTCACGAATACCGTAACGTACAACTCCCCTTAATTGTAAATACTCTGAGAACTGGACTATCGAAACTGCCGATGTGAATGCAGATTTAGACTGAAGCCTCTCGTTCGCCGCAGTACTAGCGATTATTTATAGCGTTTTTTTTTTTTTTGAATGATGGATGTGCAATGTGTAAGCGAATTCATGTGAACTAATCCTTTGGTTTTTTATTATTATGGTATTTTTTTTCCTTCTCTTGTGAAAATACATGTGAAAACTGAACTGAAAACTTCTTTCCTCTGTGCATTTATTTCCTGCTTTATGTATTATATTCTCTGCTGTTGTGATATTGTATGTAATAGGTGGTTTTTATAGGCTATCTGGGTTTAATTACTTTGTGATAGGCTTATTCCTGTCTGGCGCCCGAACATTTTGAGTTGGTAAAATCATTTTTCACTAAAACTGTTTACCTGGGTGCCACCACCATTACAAAATGTTACGGACTGCAGATTTAACTGAAAGTAAAATCGTTCTAAATTATTTTTGTCAGCTGAAATAAAACTGAAATAAAATTAAAAACTAAAATTGAAAGAAAAACTAAGCTATACATAAATATATAAAAAAGAAAAATATAAATGACAAAAGCGCATAAAATGACTAAAACTGAATTTTAAATAAAAACAGAAAATATAACAAAAATAATAAATTAAAATATATATTAATAAATACTACAATAGTATATAAATAATATTAAAATAACACTGCCAATAACACCTTTCATAGGGAAATTTTGCACTGCCAAGAAATTACTTTTCTTAAAAGTTAGAAAAATCTCAAAATAAATAAATAAAATAAAATAAATAAATAAATATAAAAATAAAAAACAAAAAAACCTTCCTGAGGTGATCAGTCATTCTAATGCAACCGATTTTAATTGTTATAATACAATGAGAAGTGTGTAATTTCTTTACCACTGGCAGCATAAAACTGAATTTCAAACAATAAAATTAAGTTTTAAAACAGGTTTCTTAAGACACTTCCACAGCCCTGCCCCCATCATTGTTCAGCCAAACAGGAAGTCCCACCCCAAACTCACACCACTGGCGTAATCAAAAGCGACATGTTAAAGTATTTATGCTCTTCAGGAAGTCAACTTACCAATGGCTTACTCATAATCGCCTCTGCATATTAAACTATAGGGCAGGAGAAAGTACTTTGACATCTGAAAATTTACACACTTGTAGGCATTTCATTCAGTTTGTCTTGTACTTCCTGGAGTGAAATGTTAACACATAGCCATATATCTCTGTGGCTGTAAACTAATGGGCATGAAATCCTGCTGAAACATTTCTTTTTCTTGAGGCGGTCTGCTTCAACAGAACCCATTCTTACATTGGTAGCACAGTTCAGCGAGTTCAGAAACACAATGGAGCGTTTTTACACACTGACCTCTATAAACCAGTCCCTTTGTGAGAGCCAGACTGAAAGAGTGACATTGTGATATTTCATATAAAGAAGCAAAGTGAAGTTAATGGAAAGCATCAGCGTTTCTTCCACTGATTTTTTTTCCCCTCAAAAACCTCCAAAAATTCAGGCAAGTCCTGTCAGCATTCTTGTGTGGAAATGGAAACCAGACACCAGGATAGTCTGCAGATGCCTCAAGGGAGAACGCAAAAGCCCTCAAACCACAAACTCTGTACTTAGCTTATGACCAAGTTTCACGAACATTAATTCTTAAAATCGGAACAAAAATGAAAGCCATTAATCTATGAATTACAGAGCCAACATGTTGCCTGGTTATTCAGTTTGTTATATGGATTTACACACCAAACAAACAGTAAAATACATTAAACTCTTTACAGTTTTTGACTCGGATGCACCTCATCTAAGGCATTTTTAAACCTAAAAAGAAACTTTTCCAGCTTAGTATCCACCTAATAAAACATGTAAACACGGCAGCTAAGCTAAAACAATGCACCCGAGCCTTCCTAAGCCTTTAAGCTTCATTTTTATCTTGCAAGCAAAGATGTTTTCGGCTTTGTAAGCAAACATGTTGCCATATGGCCAGTTTTGAAATGGTTTGCAGACCTTGTTTCAATGCACTTCATGTAGGCCTGTAGTCGCTTCTGTTTACGGAGTATTTATGATGCATTGCCCACTCCTGAGTGCTGTGTTCTGATGCATGCTCAAGTTGTGGGCTTTCTGTGCAAAGGGTTCCATGACTTTTCCAGATGTTCCCGATTACTGGGTCAAGATTTTATAAATCATTTTCTAGAAGGTGCAGAGCTGAGAAAATAACTAGAAAATAACTTGTATCGTCTATAAAAATTTCCATTACTTTTTATATTTAAATAAATATAATGCTAAATTAATATTTTAATTATTTAAACTGCGAAACATGCTATTTACTTTTAATTGTCATGTTATAACCACAAAAATAATTTTTTTTAGGATTTTTTTTATTACAAACTTTATAAATGTATTTTTACATTTCTCCTGTTAAATTATTTTTGTTATAATTCTAAAAGAAAATGACTATTTGTTTTGAACATACAAACAGTGTTGCACTTGCAACACTTTTTAGATTTAAATAAAATTAAATAGAATGTTTAATTAAATTAATAATTTTGAATATTTTGAATGTTAAATGTAATATTTTGGGTATCTTTATCCTGTTAAATTATTAATATTTTAACAAGAATTTATATTTTCATTTAATAATGTAATATTTCAAATTTATCATTTTAAATATTTAGAATATTAAATGTATTGTTTTACATTTAATGTAAAATATTTAAAATGTTAAATGTATTATTTCCTATATAATTTTCTTGTTAAGCTATCTAATTAATAATTATCAAATTCCCTGACATTTCTTGGTTTTACATACATTAAGTGCTTAAACCCTGTGTGTCACAGAACTTAAATGTTACTTAGAAGAAATTTGGCATGCAGTTGAGCACCATATGAAACTAATTACATGTGAATGTGCCAGAGGCTGCACACCTACAGTACATGACCGACACTTTCGCAAACCTCTTTTAAAACATTATTATTTTACAAGCACATACTATCTACAACACTGCAGCGCTTCGTGTTCCACTGGGGCTGTGAAGGGTTAAGAGCAGATTTTCGAGCTGGGTGAAGACGACCAGCTGCCACCTGCTCTGCTCTGAGGCTCGGCGCTGGGAACGTCCCTCAGGTATTTCATACATTAGGGCACATTAAGCACGGAGATCGTTCTCTGCTTGGCAGCAAAATGTAGCCATGTGTTGAGGCTGTGAGAGAGAACTACAGCGTGACCGAGCTGCCTTTTATCCCGACTCTGTGGGTGTTCAGCTGTAAGACATGAACCTGCTCTCAGGAGCAGCGTTCCCAAATTTCTGGAATATCTAACCCCATCATCCTTATTATGGCTCCTACTTTTAAATTTAAATGTAATAATACACTCAATATTAAAAGACAGTGTAATAATTTATTATAATTAACTACAATACAAACTGACCTACTCATTCCATTTGATAACAGATTGTTTTAATTATATTGGATGCTTAAGCAATTTCCAGCAACATAATAGTAGCGGCAAGAGATTGATTGCATTGAGCTACAGCATAACACGCCTCTAGTGTATTGGCTTGCATGCTTGTGGTATTCTACAATTTGCTTTGACTATTTTATTTGGGAAAAATGTATCCACATACATTAGTCAACTATGCCAGCATATTTGAAATGTATAAAAAAAAAAAGGGAGACCAATTCACTAAAGCGCTGCAGTTTTTGTGCACAGTATTTCAGTTCAAAAACCTTTGTCTTATTTCTTAACCACCCACAATCCAGTTGAACTAGGTGCTGCTAATAACACTATGCCATTCAAATGTAAATTATGTAATTATTATTTACCTGCTTGAATGATTTAAAAGCAGTGTTGTTTGTGTATGCTTATGCATTCGTTTTCTATAATCATAGCATCAGTTATTCACCAAGTCAGAGTTTTTCCAAACAGGGGTTTGCAAATTATTTAAATGTAACATTAAAATAAACAAAGGGGTGTGTGCAGTTAATCTAAATAAAAATGAAATAACAATATGACTTATCAAATCGTGATTATCAAATGCTGCGATTTAATTGAAGTATACTGTATAGACTGTTGTGGAGTTCATTTACAGTGCACACATACAGCTTATAATAATTCAATAATACACACTTAATTTACATTTGCATATGTCCAACATTTCTGTGGACTGAAATTTATAGCATTTTACCAGTATTCTGTTCAAATTAAAGGCTTGAGGGTAAGTTACTTGTATTATTTTACGAACAAAATGTATTATTTTTGTATAATAATAATAGTTCATAAGTAATTCACATGACTCCAGTCCATACATCAATGTCTTGTGAAGCTAAAAGGTGTGTTTGTAAGAAACAAATCCATAACTAATGTGTTTTAACTTTAAACCGTCGCTTCTGGCCAAAATACAAATCCATAATCCATAATAACGTTTCCTCCATTGAGTAAATCCATCTGCTGTGGTCTCTCACATCAAAATCCAGCCACATATCTGTTTGAAACTTTTCTGGACTGTTTCCATTTGTAAATGGTAAACTGTTTTCATTTGTAAACGGTGCTTGATCTATGCATATTTCTCTCCTGATTCAGATGAGATAACTTTTTCATTTGAGAAACCAATAATACAGATGGATTATGGCCGGAAGCAACGGTGAAAAGTTAAAACGTCTCGATGGATTCGTTTTTTTACAAACATGCAACTTTTCTCAAGACATTCATTGATGGACTGGAGTCATGTGGATTACTTGTGGATTAATGTGATGTTGTTATCACGACTGAATCATAATACTGGGAATTGCAAAAGAGTGAAAGAGTAAATACAATCTTCCCACATACTTCTTGCTGGCTGCTTAGCCTGGTAGACCAAATGAGAAATATAAAAAAAAATCTGCAATTAATTTGGGTTATCTGCAAATACATATCCCATCATTGTTTAGTCAATCCAGCATTTAATATGGTACTTCAATGCGTCATTTGTAAAAGCTCATAAATTACAGCAGCAGACTCCTTGACTCTGTATATTAATCTGGTTGTAAGTATAGTCTGGCAGGTCAGAACTCAGGTAAACAGTCTAAATCAGAGCGGTGGAGGAGTCCTGAGGCCTGTACTGTGAGATGAGAGCATGAACCAGCACGCAGGAGCGGGAATTTTTACCGTGCCTTGTGGCGACTGGCACCTTAACAAAAGTGCATTCAAGGGTGCTCTGATGTCAGTAAATGAACAGCAAATAACAGAAGAGCAACCGCATATGAATATATGTATTGTCTCTGAGATGAAATATGACAGACTGATTTAGATAGTGTTTTAAAAACACCACCGATTGCAATTTATCAAACATATCATCTATCAATCGCTGCATGTGCTGATGCAGACCAAAAAAAGGCCTGATTCTGCAAAGTGTGGGAAACATTTTCAAGGAACATTTTTCTTTATCTGTGACGTGAGGTTGAAGACTTAAACCAGGAGTCGATAAATCAACTAACCCCTGTACGCCGCCATAAACAAGCCATACGTCAATTAAACGTGCTGATATTAGAAGCCGTTGTGGTAATAACAGTCACCCTGTTAGTCACAGCGTGGTGGGTAGCAAGTCTGTTTCACATTCAAATCTTTGATGTGCAAAATGCACGGCACTTTTTCAAGCCTGACAATATTTGCCCCGCAGAAGTGCATTCTTGCTTCTGCATGACCTCCTACTTACTGCAAAGCTTTTCAAGTCAGAGGTGTATGGGTCATTAAGCTCTGTCAGTATAAAGGGCAGTAGAGACAAGAATGATCTTGCTCTTTAAGATACAGATAGCGGTGTAATTTGGCCTCTATCATTAGCCATCAAAGTGGCTGGGCCTGATTTCCATCTCAGTCAAGAGCCACTGACTCTACTCTGAATCTTCTTTGGAGTCTGTGGTGTCATTAGGGTTGAGGGAAGTCACCTTGCATTACTGTTTTCTGCAGAGCCAGCGTTCATTATTGCCAACTGAAATCCTGTATGTCAGGCAAGATCACGGAGAAAACAGGCTAGAAGCAAAATTAAAAATTGCATTTTTATCCTGTCACAAAAAAAATCTGCAGTAATCTCACATGGCTCATCTAGATCTTTTATCATTTTTATGAGATTTCAACAAAATACTAATGTATATGCAATCAAAAGAAGAGATTTCAAGATAAACTCCCTCTATTTTGTCATTAAATTCCTGAGCTGCTATGTTCATCTCTTCTTACTGCATGTCAATAATTGTCTCATTTGTGTCCGATTTTACTTCTAAAGAATTTTAGGAGAAACTTCTGAGACAAAGTTAATGCTTTCGCCTGGTTCTTTTCCAAAGTCTTGATTAAAGTCAGAGCATGGTTTAACTAAACGTAACAGGTTAAATTTGATGACAGACAAATGACCATTGAGTTAAGAAAAAATACAAAGAAAGACATGCTTTTTTTTTTCTTTATATGTAGCTCTTTCCAAACTCTGGATCCAATTAAACAACAGATTTTAGCTTACAAGGTCTTGCTTGAAAAAAAAAAGGCTGAAACCAAAGGTCATGTGCAACGAATATGGTGTAACTTGTGGCAAACGCATTGAACTGTCAACAGAGTTTGTCAATGGAACAAACAAAAACTCAGTATGCAAAGTCTCTATAGTGTGTGTTTTTTAAGCGAGTAACCAAACCCAACACTCCTAAGTTTCACTCAGACATTTCATGACCAGTGTTGGGCAGTAACGCATTACTTAGTAACGCGTTACTGTAATTTGATTACTTTTTTAGTAACGGAGTAATTTAACGCGTGATCATTTTCAAAATAGTAATTAGAGTATAGTTACAAGCCGAGGTCTCTATACGTTACTGCCGCGTTACATTGCTGACAGAATGCAGTGTTTTATAATCTAGAGATTGTAAAAAGGATGTAGCACACGCACTGTCGAGTCACAAATTAATTGATATTAAATGGATGAATAAATATTGCAATTTTTTTATCGAACAGTACGCATAGTAAAATACAGTTAACACACAGTATTGTATTGTATTGTATTGTACAGTAATATTGTAAAATATTACAATTTAAAATTTCAGTTTTCTGTTTTGATATATTGTAAAAAAAAAAAAAAAAAGAATTTTATTTCTGTGATGCAAAGCTGAATTTTCAGCATCATTACGCCAGTCTTCGGTGTCACATGATCTTCAGAAATCATTCTAATATGCTGATTTTCCACTCAAGAAACATTATTATCAGTGTTGAAAACACTAGTGCTGCTTCCTTTTGTGGAAACCATGATACTTTAAGGGTTCTTTGATGGATAGAAAAATTCAGAACAACAGCATTTATCTGAAATAGAGATCCTTTGCAACATTATAAATGTCTTTACTGCCAGTTTCATTTAATGCAATGGATCCTTTTTTGCATAAAAGTATACATTTCTTTTAAAAAGAACCCAAACTTTTAAAGGGGTCCTATTATGCTTTTTCACTTTTTTAATTTTAGTCAGTGTGTAGTGTGTATGTTTGGGCATAAAAAATAAAAATCTCAAAGTCCACTCCAAAGGGAGATATTTAGTTTTTTAAAAATCCCTTTTCAGTA
>NW_015626390.1:1254732-1257061 GCF_001515625.1 Sinocyclocheilus rhinocerous
AGGGGCGAGGTTGTGGTTAGAACGCTTGGTTGAGTGCATCAGACGAGACGATGAAGAAGTTCATCAAAGCCGGAACTAATCGAGCCGTTTGTGCCAGGCTGGGGAGAAAGGTATTTTAATAATGTAAATTATGTGAAAAATCATGCGTTTTTCGAACCACCAAGCATGAGAGCATGTTCTAGTACACCCCCACAACAAAATCAAGACTTTGTAAAAGAGCATAATAGGACCCCTTTAAACAGTAGTATATCTGTGTGTAAACCATAACCTGAACCAGCCATGGCATCATTACGTATCACACAAATTAAAGATCTGATATGGGTTTATATATGGCTGCACCTGTTAGTAGCCTCCATCATAAAGAAAAAATATGAGCTCATCTTCTCTCTTAATGACATTCAATCAAGACCATGAACACATGCCAGACTTGTAATGGGTTTCATTTATAAGATGCGTGCCAATGAGCAGTCACACTGCTGGCCTCTGGACTATAGCAGACTGTTCTGCCCTGCAAAAGTGAAACATGGCAACGACGCCAACACTCCAACTACAGCTGTGAAGTTTTTGAGTTAAAGATAACACCATGTTCTTATGAAGACTATTTCTATGGTACATTTTATAGATGTGCAATGGTCAAAAAATATATAAAAAATACATAGAAAAACAGACTGTAAGTAATATACCGAAAGTACCTGATTGCTCGTTGCATATACTTCCACATCCTGCACACTCTGTTTGAGCCTCTTTCGTTTTGACTCAAACGTGTCTCCCTGAAAGATGTCGAGACAGGATCCATTAGAAACATTACACCAGATTTAATCATTCATGAAGTTTCATCAATTATTTTCAGGAAACTGCACCGATTAATTTGCCTAGTCTTGCTAAATCAGTGCCCCACTATCCCATGAGAAATATTGCAATCTGCAAACTAAATTTTTTACATTTTCCAAGTGATAAAATGTAAGTGGTGCTTGCCTGTGCAAAACGTACCATGCATTTGCTAAGAGCTCTGTTTTTGTAAGTTTAACTGCTTAGAAATTAGGGCCCTATGATTTCTGCGATGCAAAAAACGCGGACAGAATCAAGGAATCTGGTCATAAAAAAGGAATTTACTGTATAACGTCAAAGTGTCTGTGAATATTAAAATGCAAAAAGACTATTTGATTGTTCGATTAAATATAAGAAAACTGTCTTTGGACAGTTAGAGCAGCAGAAAGATGGAATTTAATACCTGTTTATATTAGAGAGTGTACAACATTTAGTATTTTTAAAACTACGCTTAATGTATGGCTTAAGGAAAGCCAAATATGTGATCACTGACCTGATTTTTTCAATTTTATGGAGTGTGATGTGATTGTATGTATTGTATTGTTTGGGACGGAATATTGTAATTTTGTAACAACTTCCTGCCCAGGGACTGCAGATGCAAATTAGCTTTAAAGCTAACTCTGGCACAACACTTGTGTTGTGCATTGTCCCTGTTAAATAAATGAACTAAACTATTTAAATATGAAGTCTGCATGTTCTGCATGTCTCTGTGCTAATAAGAACCACAGTTTTGTCTGGTACACTCATAAGCAAGCATATTTTTTTAAATCATTTCTTTTTAAGGAATAACCACACAATTTTTCCTCCATGTTTTAACTGTAAACCTCTGTTGTGCAGCACTTTGTTTGCTAAAAAAATAAAAGGAATTGCTTAATTTTATTTTTTTTAAATATAATGTTTTATGTCTTCATTTGATTACCACCATTTTGGTAATAAATAGATAAATCACCGAATTCGGGAAAACATAATGGAATTGGAGAAAAGATAAAACATGTTTCATTGGGCATCTCAAAATATAATTTTTGTTAAACTTTTAATAAACTTTCACAGGTTCGCACTTACGTATAATCGGATTGAGCAAATAGTAAGCATATTTGGCGTGCTGTCCTGAGGGAGGGTTCTGAGCCCGGAATATAGTCCGAAACCCGAGAACTCCCCCAGTCCCTAGTATGGAATGAGAATAATTTAAGAGTGAGGAGTTGGGGTGGAGGAGGAATGCTGGAAAACTGTCATGGGACAGAGTGGAGTTGGCTGTATTAGGGTTAGGGCATACGTATCGTGCTAGTTAAGATGATTAACTAAATGAGCTCCACCTGTGCTGAACTGGTTGATTATCTGATCATGCTCCTCCCGAACCTTGTTAATAAAACATCATGCAATTGTTAAATGTGACCCTGGACCACAAAACCAGTCATAAGGGTCAATTTTTTTTTTTAGGAGAGGACAATATTTGGCTGAGATACAACTATATGAAAATCTGGAATCTGAGGGTGCAAAAAAA
>NW_015626390.1:1257192-1263659 GCF_001515625.1 Sinocyclocheilus rhinocerous
TGTGAACACAGCAGCGACTGAATGCTACCCCAGATAGTCACGCAGTGTGAAAACAACGGCGATCCGACGAGTTTGAAAATCGTGCAGTGTGAACTCGGCATTACTTGCTCCTCTATTGCTGGGGATCTCAGGCATGATGTGGGACTGCATCTGTACTAAAGGCAGAGTAGGGATAATCGTATTGACCCCGCTGTTGGTCTTTTCCTTACACTTAGAAAAAGGTAAATTCATCCGCTCCGGGGCTGGAGGCCTGGAGAACTGGTTAGAAGAGGCTGTTGGTGTGGAGCAGTGGGGTTTGGAAGATGATGACAGACAAGTAGATGACAGAGGCCTTATAACTGCTGTCAGATTCTGCTCTTCCGGCCCCTGCTGCATGCATCTCAGTCACGTTCCCATGGTGGGTGTGGGATGTGTTTTTGAAGATTGGCACAAGCTTTGGTCTCGGAAGTGCAGATTGTGACTGGATGTGAGTAAAATGAACATTAAGAAAAATCTATAATTTTGACCAACACAATGTATTTTTGGCAATTGCTACAAATATACCCGTGCTACGTAAGACTTTTTTTTTTTAGCTCCAGAGTCACAAATGGCACACGCTTAATAATTTCTAATTACTGGACATGCCTTTTGATTACTAAAATCAAGTGAGTAAATCAATAAAATGCACAGCTTATGCCGAGTTCACACTGCACGATTTTAGCCCGATTTTTCTATCATTAAACTTTCATGAAATTTCAAATGTCTTAAATTATGATTATAACTACTCCAAAACGACATTGATCAAAATGTAAAACTTAAGCCAAAATTGACATTAAATATATAAAATGTGATATAATTTATAAATATTTCAGATCATTTTAACTACAAAATAATACATTTATTTCATGTAATAAATCAACTGTAAAATTATGGCATTGTGCATTATTTTTAAAGATTTTTTTTTTAAATTATAGTATTATTTTTAAGTCAAATGTTTTACTTTGCCTAAAAGAAATAATCAACTACAACTACTCAATATATATTCAAATAATTGTCAATATTTAATTTTACTGATAAAATATAGAATTGCTCCAACATGCATGGCAACACTTACTGTAAATAACCCCAAAAATCCTGTTATATTATGGCAGACTGACTCTGCCGCCACATCTGTGAGCTTTCTCTTTCTCAAGAAAATACTTTCTCGATTGCGAAATCTTTAAGGTTCCTCTTAGTTAAACAATTATTTGTGCTGAACATGTATGCTGATAATGATGCTGGCACTAGTATGCTTTTGTACATCCAACATAAATTAACAGTTAAATTATTAGTCAGTTAATCATTGCTGCCTAATGTTGCCATTATCAATCATTACAGTCTATGAGATTAATGAAGGCTTCCTCTGTGCCAGCTTTCCATCTGTACTAACAAACAGCACATATAATGTTTCAAATCACGTTTCACAACATTTGTCAAAGTTGAATAACATCAACCCTCAGCTCTGGCCAGTATAAATTAAACCTTAACCCATCTGGCTGACTGTTAGTCTCTCCTCCATGCGCCAACAACAACTAACAGGAAGAAATGATCTAATGTAGTATCACTTACATTACATTTTCACTGTGAGTTTAGGCCAGTTATTATATTTTGAGAAAGTTTAAGATTTTGTAATTATCATCTACTAAACAAGGGATCTTTATTCTTGAACATTTGCTGTTTTATGAAAGGACACTTTTTAAATACTGTATTTATCTTTAAGACAAAGAAAACAATATAAAAAGCACTGGATACAATAATCAATGCAATGATATTATAGCTAAAGCTGGCGATGTGTCCTCAAAAACTAGATCAAATAACTTGGGTGAGTTTTTGATCTCTGTTTATTTGCTCACAAACTTTATCTTTTGTAAAGAAGAGGGGGAATGTGACGAGGAAATGACATAAGCCTGATCTGGGTCACTGATACACCACTGTGCATCCCCTCAGAGTATGTGCACCACCCTCAAGGCCACATCTTTGACTAAATATTGCTGTTTGGTATGAAGCTGCAGTCATTAATAAGCATTGCATGTGCATGAAGTGCTTTGAGATGCTGTCTCTTTTGATCTCTTACGTGGGAGGTTGATGTATTACGTGTCCAAGGACTTCAATCAGCATCAACATTTCAGATTTATATGGGAGTAAAAGGGAACATGCTGATCATCTGTCTGAAACTGGCCAAGATTTCTTTTAATTTATTCACCATAATTAATCACATTTACTAGATTCTAAATCAGGCCATCAAGGCTGCATGCATAATTACGAAAATTAGCTTTACAAAATAATTTTAGTTATAAATGAAGATTTAAATGTATGTAATAAATGAACTCCAAAAGTGTGGCTATAGACAATCAGCTTTTAATGAAAAAGGCTTTATCATATTTATTTTTTTTCCTTTTGTCTCAAAGAAGTAATCTACTGCAGGTCCATTTAAATTTTAATACATTTAAATATTTCTTTTTTATTTATAAAATATGGAATTGCTCCAACATAGATTGTAAAAGAGAATGTGCATATCATCTGCCTGTAACTGATCACCATTTCTTTTAATTTATTCGCCAGATTTAATCACATTTTTAAACATTTTTACTAAATTCTAATTGTGGTATGACAAATAAATTAAATCAGGCCATCAAAGCTGCATGCATAATAGTTAAGAAAATTTGCTACACAATAAGTAATCTACTGCAGGTCCATTAATATTTTAATAATTGTACAAATTTGACTTTTATTTATAAAATATGAAATTGCTCCAACATATCATGTGTCTGTAACTGGTCCTTTTTTTTTTAAATCAGGCCATAAAAACTGCATATAATAATTAAGAAAAAACATAACATTCGGTATCAAATCATTTGTTTTATATTGAGAATAGCATGCCACACCAGTCGACATGGCAGCTTTCCAAAAGTATTTAATGTCTGCAAAACATGTTTCTAATTTCATTTAAAAAGGGATTTCTACTGTCTGCATAATCCGCTTGTTTTTCAAATCTGGATAACACATGCATTTCAATAGTTTTGGAACATGCATCCATAAAGCAACATATCCAGTTGCATCTGTGCTGCAGATGAGCATATTCATAACAAATTGGGCAATGTCAGAAGTAATACTAAGCAGCAGAGTGCAGTACTTGATGTCAAATCCAATTGATTGCTACTTTATTGCTATCAGCAGGAGAGTAAGCTGAGTGACAGCATGTTTGTGTTTATGGACACGTGTGTGTGTGTGTGTGTGTGTGTGTGTATGCAGTACCTGAGTGTCTGGTCTGTTCAGTTCATTGCTGTAGTAGCAAGGCTTGCAGGTCATCCGCACTGAAAAACCGCACACACTCTCCAGTCCGGCCTGCAGATCTGATACGATGGTTCCCAGCACCCCCTGCTGGTCCACTCTGGGAAAGCACTGTACTGGCTGAGTGCGGATGCAGCACAATGGATATCTGAGCAGGAAGTCAAGGATATTTATTGCCAACATAGAAAAAAACAATTAAAAAAAACAATGCAGTTATAAATAAACAAGATCCAAACACGGCATGATTAAAAATGTATGGTTTGTTTATCATCTTTAATTTGTCCCCGCAATGTGTAATGTAAAGTGCAGACCTGATTCATTATGTGCAGAGATCTAGCACAAGTGTGAAAATGGGTGTTATGTAATATTTATAATGATAAACATGTTTGGGAATAGTGTTGAATTCCCAGAGTTCTGGGACTCGTTGCACTGGGACGAAACACAGATGAAGGCTGCTCTGACTATTACTTCAGTATAGAGCTTGTATACTGAGTATAATATGCAGATTTTCTTTATGTACAGTGTTGTTTAAAAGTTAGCTTTTTTTTTAATGAAAGAAAGAAATATTTTCACTCAGCAAAGATTAAATAAATTGATAAAAAGTGACAGTAATGACAATTAAAATGTTACAAAATTGTCTAATTCTAATAAATGGTTTTCTTTTTCTATTCAATAATACCGCAAAAATTTTTTAGCAGCTAAAGCAGTTTCTTGAGCAACAAATCAGCATATCAGAATGATTTCTGAAAGATCTTGTTTCACAGAAGACTGGAGTAATGATGATAAAAATACACATTTACACCACAGGAATAAATTACATTTTAAAATAGATTAACATAGAAAACAGTTATTTTAAATTGGAATAATATTTCACAATATTACTATTTTTACTGTATCTTTGATTAAATAAATGCTTTTTTTTAAAAGCACTTGGCCTTCTATTTATGTAGCAACCAGAAGACATAATTTCTAACATCTGATTCTTGATTCATCATTTAATTGTATTGCCATCAGGATTTTCCCAAAATTGGATTAAATATTTAAAATAACCATGTAACCATTAAGAAGATAATTGTACATCACTGATGAAATTAATGCAATGTAATAAGGTCACGTGGCAACAATGTATCATACTAATGCTTGAAATGTTGCATAATGCAAACTGTTTCACATGTTGGCAGTGTTCAGTGTACATACTGTAGCACAGTATGTGATGCCAGTTCTGCAGTCTGAACATTCTGAAGAGTACAACCCATCTCATGTCCACTAGGTGTCATTATCATGTTGCATGAATGTCAGTCAAAACAGTCTGCTGTACTACTTTTCACATTCAATTTGTAATCCATCAATAGAATTTATGTCTGAAAAACAATTGATTTTTTTCTAGCAAAAATGCCTTCAGATTGATGATAAAATTAAAAGTGTGATGCTGTAAATGGAGCACAAGAAGATCATAAATTGGTGTTTTGGACAAGTCTGTACCATTTTACTGAGAGCAAATGTTGTGCTATAAACAGCTGAAATCAATATCTTATTGACAGGGAAGTGATCATTAACTAAAACCTTTACTAAAGGATACGTGAACAGCTCGTCACCTATTGGTTTAAAGTACACACTGCAGTAGACGACTTCCTCTTCGCTTACTGAGGACAGCTGATATCCATACTAAAACAAGAAAGAGAGACAGTTAAAGAGACAGACAGAAGAGCAAGACAGAGAGTACAGAGAGACAGGAACATTTATACAGTTTAGTGAAATTAAGAAAGAGTTTTTTAATGGGCAGATTAGCATTTGTCTGTGTTTGAGTATATTTGTAAGCAAGCTAGCACTTTCAAACTAAATATTTGGATGTGATTTAGGTTTAAACAGACGGTGTATATACAATATAAATGGGTAATCGTGCATGTCTGCACATACATACAAATTTTGTTTGATAAAGTCTGTTAGTGATCAAAGGTTACATTGTGACCTCTAAACCAAACAGAAGTGGATCAGAGTGCTGAACACACACACACACACACACACACACACATATTAACAGACTGGCAAGAGAGTGCAACACTTCCAGAATGACAGTCAATTTACAAACTGTAAGCAACAAAAGCTGTGTCAGACACTGAGACACCATTAACTGTCAAGCCATGCTGTTTTATTTGAGTGCAGCCCTGTGAATAAATAAAAAATCCTGAAACTCTCTAATGATCTGTAAATTGTTTGCTCTAATTTAATAATGCAGTGAGAACTGTTCTGAATTTGTTGGGGAATAATTATGTTGCATAACAATCACAATAACTCACAAGTAACCCACATGACTCCAGTCTGAAAATTAATGTCTTGTCAAGTGAAAAGCTGTGTGTTCGGAATAAACAAATCAATCAAGACATTTTAACTTTAAACTGATTTTCATAATATTGCTTCTCCAGAGAAAAGGTCTTCCTGTCCGAATCAAGAGAGAAATATGCACAAATCAAGCACTATTTACAAGCAAAAACAGCTCTAAACAAATATATGTGAGGATTTTGATGTGAGAGGACAACAGGAGATGGACTTTTTCACTGAAGGAAGCACTATTATGGATTATGAACTCATATTTTGGTCATGAAGAGAAACATTTTATTGAAAACACCTTGATGTATGAATGACAAAAACACAGCTTTTGGCTTCACAATACAGTACGTTAACTGATGGACTGGAGTGTGGATTACTTGTGGATTGTGATGTTTTTATCAGCTGTTTGGACTCTCATTCTGACGGCACCCATTCACTGCAGAGGATCCACTGGTGAGCAAGTGATCTAATGCTAAATTTCTCAAAATCTGATGAAACATACTCATATACATCTTGGATGGCCTGCGGGTGAGTAAAAATATTTATTTTTTAGGTAATTTTCATTTTTGGGTGAATTATTCCTTTAAACTTTGGCACAAAGTCTGAACACTACTTGTGCTACAACCATGAAACAAATGATGGGGCTTATTGAGGAGAGGTGTGCACTATTATTTTCTGTAGTGTTTACCATGTTGTTCCAGTGCTTTTGAAACTCCATGTAAGATTGGAATGGGCTTTGCTGTGGAATCCTGCGACTGATGCTAATGATTTGGCCTTTCTTCATACTGTTCACACACACACACACACACACACACACACACACAAACACA
>NW_015626390.1:1263684-1300240 GCF_001515625.1 Sinocyclocheilus rhinocerous
ACACACACACACACACACACACACACACACACACACACACACACACAGAAAACAATGAAGGAAAAATATTGATTAATTTGTCTAAATCTGACACTGACAACAAAGGAGATTATGATTAGGACCTTTTCCCTCCATGATGCCCAGTGGAGCATCAGTACAGCTTTAGAATGTGTCTGTTGTAAAAACGTAACAACAACACGGTATAAAGCAGTCTATTCACACATGCACACATATACACAAACACATACCTTGGCAGAACATGGCACCAGTTATTTGGCATGACTGTATCCAGCACAGCATCATTAGTGTGGAGGACTACTTTTTCACCACAGGAGCAGGAATATCAAAATCCTGTATCTGGCAGAAGACAGATGAGCATAAATTAACACCACACACAGGAACAAGAACAAGAAATATAGCAATCTGATAGTCTTCCTGTGAATAACTGGTCTCATTTATGTCAATTATTATTTCAATAATACAGCTATTTGTTAAAATAACTATTTACCAAATGATTTAATGCAAATATTATGCTCTATGTATCATAGCTATATATGCAGGAAGTAGAAATGCATTATTATATTTATACATGAACATGTTTGTAATGAATATACTGAAATATACATAGAATTTGTTACTGAAATTATTATATATGATTTATATTTGATATGCTTTATTTATATTGTTATATGCAAATAGTTTAAATTAATATTTAACTTACCTTAGATGTATTTGAGTATATTCATAATATTTGTCTAAATCGATTATGAATAATGACTCCTTTTTATGCACATGTATATATGCATATACAGTACACATATTATTTATATGCATATTTGTTATATACTAAATAGTTTACAATAATGTTGAAATAATCTTGTTGAAAACAAGAAAATGAATATAACAAACAAGCACACCACTTGGATTCAGCTAGTCATCTGAATCAACATTAACAACAATTAAGAGAAAAGCTTTTTCTTCTCCTGTCCACTCAGCACAATCAGGTTGACGTAAGCTAGATAACTGACTCAGGCATAGGACATGATCTGAGGCAAATGTGTAATGCATGACAACGGCAGTAAATTGGTTCATAGGTCATAAGAGGCTAGACTGGAGATTGTGAACGCAGGCTGGAGGTGTTTGAATTCTTACCACAGCTGGAGGAAGTCTGACTGTGTCGGCTTCCACACCGACACACAGTTGAGTCTCAGTGAGACTCAGCTCAAGCACTGTGAATGAATATACAACAGTATAGATGTGAGCACGAGTCAGTGAGAATGAGAAAACATCTGTCTGTGTCATCATAAGTTACTGAGTGAACTGTGAAAGTCATCTAGGCTTTAGGGTAGAACGCAACGTGATAAACTGTGGCTTAATATGTGACTCCGAAAAAACAAATGATTCTCGGATAAAGCAAAAGAAGTACATAATGTGCTAACAGTGAGCAAAACAGCACAAAAGATATTGTTTTCACTAGTAGAAATACATTTAAATGTTTATCTATACAAGTCACTCCTTGCCTGCGATCAAGTGAAATCACAGTCTAACAATACGAATACAAATGGCAGTGTCTCTTGCCAAAGTATTCAGATGCCTCCCACCTACCAACCGCATTGCGTTTTCCAGAGTCACTGAGGAAATCTTTTTCTGGGAAAGAAGGAAAAATCACTGTTACTCAAAGATTATGAAACAAACTGCACTGAGATTTCTATGTAATTCATTAAATGCTGTGTGATGGGGGAGTGTTGCAATCTGGTAAGATCATTAAGATGAATCTTCGACGATGTGTTTTAAAGAACTCGCATATTCACTAAGAAAGATTTAATTATAGTAAATTCTCTCTGATAGAGAACTCCAAATACTTCTGAGAGCCATGAACGCAGCTTTAACTGAGCTCAAGGACGGCACAACACACGTTTTCAAGGCACGGCCTCCAACACAAGGCCATCAAACTGTCTGATTATCTTATCATGCACTCATTTTAACATTTTATTACACACATTTTATGCAGAATTTTTTTAAATACCCAATCAATCTTGGATGAGAAACAAAAGTGAACGACCTTCTAATTGACTCTTGATTAGAAGAATCACACGTACTTTCCCGATTAATTACCATTACTTTAATTAGTAAGTGTAACTGTAATTATGGTGTATTAAACTGGCAGAGTGATAATTCATGACAACACTGTTGAACTCCAAAACTTGATGTGTGTGCTCATTTCCATTAAACTAAGCTGAGCTGACTCTTGCTGACCTTGAGCCAAGGCAATACAAATATTAGCTCAGTAAAGATGCAAGGATCATCCATTCTTAGACTACATGAATTACTCATGCCTGCACTATTAAGAATGCTCAAGGTGAAGCGACAGTTAAGATTACACACCAGCTAAATCAGCCACAAAGTGAACTTTACTCTCAGCCTACACTAGTGAATGACTGCCTTCACATTCAGTGAGCAATAATTGTGAATTTCTATTGCCTTTACCATGCACAGGCAAAATTCAGCTTGATTTTTTTTAAACATGGAAATGTTTCAGGCTCTTGTAAGTATACTGGCTCTGGGATATTGCCCCTCACCTGCTATTAGATATTGTCCTGCTTTGTTCCATTTAGGGGCCAGTCTAGCAGTCACAGAATAAGACAAACACGTCTGCAGAACGGTTGAGCTACAAGGCAAAAAAAAATGCTATGTTCACACAGCAGGCAAATGTGGCCCAAATCTGATTTCCAATTCTGATCTTTTCAATTCAGTTCTTTTGTGGTCCTAAATCAGATACAGGTCTGATGTTTTGCAATGCAACCTTTCATTTGAACATTTAAATATCACAGCTTCCACATAAATATTAAGCAGCTGTATTTGTATTCACCTGTTTGATGACAATAATATGAAATGTATCTTGAGCAGCAAATTAGCATATTAAAAGGATTTCTGAAGGATAATGTAACATTAAGACTACAGTAATGATGCTGAAAATTTAGCTTTGCATCACATTAATAAATTATATTTTACAATATATTCACACAGGAAACAATTATTTTTAATAATAATAGTATTTCATAATATTATTGTTTTTACTGTATTTTTGATCAAGCAAATGCAGTGACGTCTTTTGAAGGAGACTTTCAAAAACGTTTAAAAAAATCTTACTGATCCCAGACTTTTGAACTGTAGTGTATGTTTTGATGCAGTGGAGACAAAATTCAGGCCAGTCAAATATTGTAGGGTCAGACTGAACTCATGGAGCAACGGATATTTGAGACATTTTTCTGGACAAACAACCTGTAGACCATGTTTCTGTGCAAAAGCCTGGATGATACCGCTCTTGTAAAATGCAATCTAAGACAAAGTGCAGAGAACAAAGAAAATCAGAATGGACAGTTAAACAAAAATAGCACGTTTAGGCCACTGTAAATCAAACACTGACCAAAGCTAGTGATCTAGTGAAACACACAAAACTTCATTCAGTCTTTTCATTGAGTTGCGTCGATACAAAGGCATGTCGCCTTTCTCCTTTTGGCTACACACGTACAAAAGTCATGGAAGTTACATAAGCACAACATAGTCAATTATTCACCAGTGCACCCACTGAAGTCTGACAGCACATTCACAACATTTGTTGTGAAGGAAAGGAGATGACAGAGTGTGTGGAATGTGCCTCAAATATTTAGCTTTGCATGGGACATGCCTTTGCACGAGCTGTGCTGACACGCAGACACACATGCACCCTCAGATGAAAAGTCACACATATGCAACAGCACAAACTTCTCTGACAGGTGCACATGCACGCAAGGTGATGCACATATCACGAACACTGAGGGAAAAAGAAGAACAATAACATGTTTTGACAGGAAAAGCAATATAAATCATAAATGTTTTGTGTGACATGGACTTTTTTTTAGTAATCGATTTTGGCGCTAATTCAAATCATCATTAAATATAATTATGTTACATTTTATTGAAAACAATTTTATGAGCAAGAGCACTTGCCTTTTAGGACCTGTATGTACGTAGGAATACAACTGAGAGACACAAAGAATTATGGCTGCTAGGTGTAATGAAAATAAATATTTCTTCAGCCTTATTTCTGCGTGCATCGTGAATCTATGGAAGCTTGTTTCTGCCATGGGATAAAAAATGTACTTCTGACTTTTTATCGCGCAATTCAGTCTTTTTTCCAGCGATTCTGAATTTTTCTCTGAATTTTAAGTTTATCATCTCTTTCAGCCATAGAATAAAAAAAAAACTTTTTATGTCACATTTACTTTTTTATCTTGCAATTTTGAGCGTGAATTGTGAGATATAAAGCAGGCTGGTTTTCCTATCTAACGTCACAGGACAATTATTAATTATTTTTAAAAAAAAACTTTTTTTTTTTTCAATTTAAAGCTGGCAAATATAACTGATATCACAAAATATATCATACTTACAGTCATAATAACAGTGATGCCCCCAAAATGGCCCAACACAGGAGAAGCAACAATGTCTGAATGCAAGAGAACAAGCTCCCTGAAAGACAGACGGAAAAGCCTTTCACACTTCAGAGGTCAAGATAATGACATATTCTAGATTTTTTTTTAGAGAACAGCCTCGTGGTCTGTTCAGCTGGTCTCACAGGTTGAAGCAGTAGTGTAATGTTTTATATAATTAACCCTGATGTTGATAAAATCTGAGTACCCTTTTTGTGTTGGGGGTAAAACTGACCCCATTGGTTTCCATTCGCCTAAAAAACAATCAACAATATGAAAAACACTGAAGAGTCATATGTATTTATGAAAAATACATAAAACCTATTGCAGCTTGTAAGAGTTATAAAATATAAAAGTAATAAATTATGAATTCCTATTATGTTAAAAAATATATTTCCTTCGTGATAGGGGTCAATTTGACCCCAATATATTTGTTAAAAATGTCCTTGATTTTTTTTTTTTTTTTGAATTATGCCTACTTGTAGTGACTATTTGCACATTGAGGTGCACAAAACTAAGTAAAACACAGTGTACTTGTACTTAAATAGTACTTTTTTTTTTTTTTTTTTTTTTTAAAAATGTTTTTAATATTTTTCTTGTTTCTTGTTTGTGAAAAAAGAAAAAGAAAGTATACATCAAATAGTATTTATCCCTATTTGCACTTAGATAGCCTCTGCCTTTTTATGTCTGGTTCTTTCTTTTCTTTTCTCTCTCTCTCTTTTTCTTCAAAGTGCTTTTTGGTGAATTGCATGAGAACCAAGCATGTTTTTGTACAGCCTTTCCAAATCACATTTGTGTGTCTAAACATGCATATTCATAAAAGTATAAGAAAAAGCCATACAATCTCCAAAATAAATAAACAGTTTAACCAGTGTTTCAAGCAGTTAAAAATCGAGTATGGGTCCAAAGGGTAGCTACATAAAGTCAAGCCTCAAAATATAAGGGTCTAACAACAAGGACAACAAGGGTCTAATCGCACTTTATGTGCCTTTCATCACAAAGCCTATTAGATGAAATTTCTAGATCAATCACGAATCTAATCAATATGTGAAAAACCAAAACTACAGTTTTATAACCAGCACACATTATATTTGTCTTTTCACTTGTTTGTTTCTCAAGTCTGGTTCATCTGTAACTGTTCGAGAAGAACAGATTTACACAACATAAGTTCCTCAGCTCGGGAAGATTGAGGAAAAGCAAAGACTGTGTCCCACTTCCACTCATTCAGAAAATAAATGTATGAGGGTTAATTTGGTCAAACCAACACAGTCACTGATCTGTGACCAAAATAAGCTATTATTGGTTAATCAGAGACTATTTTGGTCCAAAGACAATATGAAATTATGTGCATATTCTGTCAGTAATTACCTCAGATAAGACAAAACTCTGTTATAACTCTGAAAAAGTGTAGCGTATTACGTACATTGTGTTGACAGAAAGAAAGAAAGAAAGGGTTAGTTTTACCCCAGTTTGAGGTTATACAACAATAACAAGTGCTGAGGTACTAGAGCGCGAGCTTTTGGCGGCAAGAACGAGGAAGCTCGCGTGACAATGTTTCAAGTGAACATACTCTTATCTGACAGAAACACCTAAACAAGATCAACAACGGCGGCTAAAATGACTTTAAGGTCAACCCACTTCTTAACGGACATCACTAGATTAACGTGATGGCGATAAACGGCACCTCTTCCGTAACTATGCTCTCGTGAACTTTCGTGAACTTCTGCCGAGTAACTCCGTGAGCTTCACCGAAACATATGACCCAGTGTGCTGATTGATAGCCCTCGGTCCAATCAAAACAGACACGCTAGGCAACCCAAGCGTGATATCGTCCAATCAGATTTCGTCCTGAGCGGAATGGGCGTTGCCTGGCGAGTTGGGAAATACAATTGTTGCTGGTCAGTCCAGTATTGAAGTACGTGAGGTGATCGATTCGCAAGGGAACTTTTGGAGAGTTTTTGTAACCTTCCTCACAAATAACACACATTTAAACAAACAAATGGAAACCAACGAAACAGACGGAAAGGGTGTTAAATATTATCGATTGTCAGAGGTGGAGGAACGGAACTCTTTTAAAAGCACATGGATTATCATTCATAATAAAGTGTACGACGTCACACAGTTTCTCGAGGAGGTGAGTTTTAAAACAGAGCCTCAAATGTTCAGCTTGGTGCCAAAAATATTCGCATTAATATATTGTCGTTTTGGAACTGTGTAATGCATGCATTACGTGTATGTACTGCATTGTGTAAACAAGCAAAGCACCGTTGCACTAGAATTGTGTAATGCATAATAGGAATGAAATATACATAATGCATAGAGTTTATAAGCGAATACATTTAAAAACGCCTAATACAAAAGTTTGAAAAGTAAGTATTGAATGGAGTGACCTTTGCCAAGTGCCCTCAAAGTTGGACCGAAAAGATTACAACAGTTGGCAATTAATGTGTGAGGTGTGGAATTAGCATTAGTGCATTAACCATGTAGAAATGTATTTAATAAAACCTAATATAACTCGTTTAAAGATCAAATGCACAGTTATTTTTGATTACTATTGATGAGGTTTATGTGAAGGGAAGCAATAGGTACATCACACACTACCTTGCTGTAATAACAGTAATAACTTCCTATTACTTGTTTTCGCTTCTGTTTCAGTTTTTATAACCATTTCTTACTATGTGTCAGTAAGTTGTTGTTTTTTTAGCATGTGTGTTTGGCAGTGTTATTTTTTAGGATTACTGATAAACTACTATCATTTGATTTGTATTATTTGTATTTGTTATTTATTTTAATTTTAGTTACATTATGTCTGAATTTATTATGTCTGTATAGGTCTTTTATTACGTTTTTAGTTTTATTTAATTTGAGTTATTTTAATACTCAACAAACTAAATGGAAATTAAATCATATATATCTTTAATTTATAAATGTATATATATATATATATATATATATATATAATGTATGTATGTGTGTGTGGTTGTACATACACATATATGTAGTTGTTGTTTTTTTGGTGTTTGCCTTAGTGTTGTTAGAATCATTATTATACTCTTATACCTTTTGTTATTTAATATTTTGAAGTAATTATATAACCACCCTAACCTAACTTTTCACCTCTTTCCATATTATCTAAATCTAGAGAACTACTTAATCTAGTAACATTACTCTAAAAATGCACACAAGGTATTTTAAGTTGCATGACTCAGTGCACTGTTGACACTTAAATCAACTGATAATTTCCTAGGCAACATTTTTCAAAGGTCAAAAGGGTATTACAAGTAAGCAATAAGCAATGGTGGGTTTGCTTTAAACTTGATGATCTGATGTATTTGCTGGTGTCCACAGCACCCGGGTGGAGAGGAGGTGCTGCGAGAGCAGGCGGGTGGAGATGCCACAGAGAGTTTTGAAGATGTCGGCCACTCGTCAGATGCACGTGAGATGGCCAGTTCGATGGTCATAGGAGAGCTGCATCCAGTAAGTCTGCCAGAGCGCAGTATTACTGTTGAGCAATAGTGTGAAGAAGGCCTTTTGATACAGCATTAACACATCAGATAGTGTCAAACACAGCTGATGAAGTTCCTGTGTGCTTTCTGAGAAATACATTCAAACATATATTCACAATATGCTCTATTTCTACTCTTATGAAAATAGAAAAAAAAAAAAACTCAAAAGCTAGACAGCTCTCAGTGGCTGTAATTTTAAATTGCACCTTGCATGTTTTTCAAAGTCTGTTTTGCATATGTTGCTTTGCAGCCATCAGTCAGCGCTGGCATACAAAAAGGCATGAATAGTCATTAAGTCATTATCGATTTATAGTTTCAGTGAAGTTATGCCATCACACCAATGGATGCCAATGGATGCCAATGGGAACCTATGTGATTAAAAACACACACACACACACACACACACACACAATCAAAATAACAGACTTCTCAATCCCCCTGAGATATCTGGGAATGATCCAACAACAGTCTTGATTTCTCATCCTGGACAACATCAGACCTGTTGATTCATAGTTGCATCTCATGAAATCCGAGATGTTTTCATAGACACACAGGGGCTTGAGATACTATCAATAACCTGGAAGCCATTTTTATTTCTATTGGAGGATCTGTAATGCTGCCGGATTCAGCACAGATACTATCAGACAGTTTCTGTGACAGGAATGGAGCAGGGCTGTGCACCTTTCATGCAGAACAGTAATTCAGATTTAAAGAAGTAGAAATAAAATAGAAATTCATTGGACTAAATACTTATTTAAATATATATTTTTAAAATAAAAATAATCTTTTTTTTTGTTTTGTTTGAATGACACAAATGATATTAATATTAATAATAATAATAATTGTTTGAAATACAACGTATAGAAATGTAACACACACACACACATATATATATTTTTTAAAGAAATTAATATTTTTTAACAAAATGCTTAAAATATTTTAAATAGTGCTGTCAAACAATTAATCACGATTAATCGCATCCAAAATAAACGCTTTTGTTTACATAATATATGAGTGTGTATTCTGTATATTTATTATGTATATATAAATACAAACACATGCATGCATATATTTAAGAAAAATGTTGTTTAAATAATAAATATATTTATATAAATATATAAATGTATATACATGTAAATTATTTCTAAATATATACTGTTTGTGTGTGTGTTTATATATACAGTACATAATAAATAAACACAGTACACATACATATATTATGTAAACAAAAACTTATTTTGGATGCGATTAATCATTTGACAGCACTAATTTTAAAATACTTTAATTGCTGCATTAATCAAAAGTGACAATTAAACGTTTATGATGTTTCAGAAGATTTTTTTATTTCAAATAAATGCTGTTCTTTTGAACTCTTTTGAACTTTTCTATTCATCAAAGAATCCTGAAAAAAAGAGATCTGTTTTCAACATATTTATAATAATCAGAAAAGTTTCTCGAGCAGCAAATCAGTATATTAGAATGATTTCTGAAGATCATGTGACACTGAAGACTGGAGTAATGATGCTGAAAATCACAGGAATAAATTACATTTTAACATATATTCACATAGAAAATAGTTATTATAAATTGTAATAATATTTCAGAATATTACTGCTTTTACTGTATTTATCATCAAATACATGCAGCCTTGGCTAGCACAAAAACATAAAATAGACTGAACAGTAATGTAAATATATATTTACACACTATGGATAGCTATATAAAATACATATACATTGTGAATTTAGCTCAGGCCTGATTACTAGTTATTTTGACAACCACTGTAAAGCCGATTTATAGGTTTTAGTCACTATGTGCTCGGTAGGACATGCTGATTAATTTGCTTTGTTGATAAAATGTCAATGCGTGAAAAAGCCTGTGCTATTTTTATTCATGCCTCTCCTCCTCTGCATTTCTCGCAGGATGACAGGGACAAGCTTGCCAAACCACCAGTACGTAATTCATTTTTCAAATAGTTTTTTTCCATGCTTATGATTTTAACAAACTCTGCAGTGTCTTTGTTTTGGACTTGCATTGTGTGGAAACACCTAAACACGCGTTTGGTTTTCTGTTTAATAGGAATCACTTGTAACGACCGTACAAGAAAGCACAAGGTAAGTTCAAGTGAACGACCAAATGCTATGCCTAAGAATAACCCAACCAAACAACACACACAAAGCTAAATGTTTTGAGACATTTTTAAGAAATGTGGATGTTGTAACTTGTGTTGTTTGAGTGCAAGTTTGTTTTCTCTTAATTTCACTTGAAACTTTCTATTGTAGTACAGAAATAGCAAGATTCCAATTAATAATTCAAGTTAATTACCAAGTGCTTTGTTCCAAACCTTCCACTGGGTCTCTTGTTCCAGCTGGTGGTCAAACTGGTTGATACCTGCTATCGCTGCAGTAATCGTCACGTTGATGTACCGTATATACACGGCAGAGGAGGCATGATGGGATGTTTCTCTCGCTCTGCCTACAACTACAGTACCCATAATCCATTTCAGGTTTTCCCATTACCATAAAGATTCTACTAATGAAGGCAACTTTTGTGTTAGTTTCAATGTTTATTGTCACATATCCCTTGAGATTTAAATACTGATATATGCAGATGTTTTTATGGTATATGAAAGGATATTTTAGATCTAGCATTATAAATATGCATACTAAAGATGAGGTTTTCATTGTCTAATTGTTTTCTGTTGTGTAATACTATGTGTATACCATTTATTCAGTTGAAATGTCCTGAATATTATCACATACATAAAGACAACATTTTGTTCCTCATAGAAATAATTTAGTTTCGCTTCAAATATTGTTAATCTTCATGTCATTGCAAGTTGATTGTACTTGGACCAGAGAGAAATGATACAAATTCTTAACAAGAGAATGAATAAAATGCCAGATGTTACTGTTTATTTAAAAAAAAAAATCTGGTAATTATTTAGTCATAAATATGCCAATTCTGACAGATTCACTAGATATTCTGCAAAATTATTGATTGCTAGCAGAGTGAATCTGATGATACGCATATTTATCCCCAAAATCAAAAGTTCCAAAAACTAGAAATTAGATTTTGCAGAAACAATAAGTGAAGATTATTTGTAGGGTCATGCACTTATTTTGCACGATCATAATGAGAGTGGGAAGGGATTTAGTTTAATTGTCATAAAATATCTTTCTATATTCTATGCAAAACTATTTCAGATTTTTCTTTTGAATTTGGGGTGAAATATGAACAGGACATGTTCAACATGTGATTGTACACAACCTAACCAAAAATGTCATTATGTGCTTAGACGATCAGCTAGAAGTCACCACATGTTATTATCTGTACTGAAGAGCAACACGGTTAGAATCGTATTTTTGGCTGTCGGTTACACATTGATGTACCATTTAAATGCATATCAATGTACCACCATAAACGGTGCTTATACATTCCCTTTTTTTTCTTTAACTAAAATGAATGTAATATACTTGATATAAGATACATGCAGCTTTCCCATAGAAACATCCTTCCAGATGTTTACAGTGTGTGTTCATTGCTGTTTCAGTGCTTCTCCACACTAATGTGTCCCAATAAACAAAGAAATTGATTATGTGATTTTCGGGAAACTTATTTCAGATGTGTATGTACAGTGGTCCTGCATTTAAAATAAGACACAATAGGAATGAAAGGCATTTTATTATATAACATAAAGATGGAACAAGACCACTTTCCAAGCAAAACATTTCATCATTGAAAAAGTTAGATTATAAATGATTAAACATGAGATTATGATGTTTCTAGTTGTGAAACGCACATGGATCGTGTCCATAGTTAATGTAATGAACTACACCTGTGTAAACTCAAGAAGAACTGACTTCATGCATGAGCTAAACATCACCTGTTGGTGAATGGCTCAGAAATGTTAAGCTAGCTCGGAGAAAGCAGCATTTTAAAGGGGTCATATGATGCGATTTCATTTTTTCCTTTCTCTTTAGAGTGTTACAAGCTCTTGGTGCATAAAGAAGATCTGTAAGTTTGCAAGAAACAACTCCATCATTAAGGTGCTTTAAAACATTATCCATAACAACGCTTCCTCCAGTGAATAGGTCCATCTCCTGTTGTCTCTCACATAAAAATACACCCACACATTTGTTTAGAATGGTTTGGGACTGTTCTCACTTGTAAACGGTGCTTGATCTGTGCATATTTCTTTCAGACCAGATGACTTTTTCACTGGAGGAAGCGTTATTAAGGATTACGAAATCATATTTTGGACAGACGCAATGGTTTAAATTTAAAAACATTAGAATTGTGGATTCGTTTCTTACAGACACGCATCTTTTTGCTTCTCTAGACATTAACTGATGGACTGGAGTGCTGTGGATTATTTGTGGATTATTGTGATGTTTTTATCAGCTGTTTGGACTCTCATTCTGACGGCACCCATTCACTGCAGAGCATCCATTGCTGAGCAAGTGATGCAATGCTACATTTCTCTAAATCTGTTCCTATCAAGAAACATCATCTATAACATCATCATCTATATATACATCATTTATTTATTGGATGGCCTGAGCATGAGTACATTTTCAGCAAATTTTCATTTTTGAATGAACTTCGCTTTAAGCGCAGATATCTAGTTTGATATTTTGTTGTCCATTGGAGTGACATTCAGAAGTGTGAAATAGTTTTGATCTCACCATATTTATGTTAGACCTTTGGTAGTCAAGAAATGTTACAACACTGACACCTGCTGGTGAAGTACCTCATTGCAAAAACCTTGTTTCATATTCCTTGTTTGGATCTGATGTGGTAATTGTTGTGACTCTTCTGTCCAAGTGTTACAGTTAAAACAACTTAGAATATATGCTGATATTAAATATCAGATTTTATTTTAATTATTAAATATCCTAAGTCCTCATCATCAGGGATGGGCAGTATTTATGATACATGTATTTCAAATACGTATTTCAAATATAAAACAGGATTTTGTTATTTGTATTTGATGGGGTTGATGGAAATGGCTTCATATTTTGTATCTTTGTAGTTTTAAAATACTGTATAAATACTAAGTCTACATGATGATGACATAAAAATGCGGCCTCTGATTGGTGCCTTCTCAGTAGTTTGCCCAGACTTGTTGTTAGGACACTATTAATGTGTATGTGTCCTCTATACCTCTATGGCTCTCAGTAGATTCAGTGGTCTGAGTTGGGTTAATACTCCTTGACAAGTTCTGTTGCTACTTTCTGATTACATTCCTGACTACATTTAAAATCAAAACACATTGATCATTTAATAATTGTTGAAATGCTAAAATGTTTGTTTTCATCTTCCAAATAGGCGTCCAATGATTGATAAATAAATATTTGACTGCTGAATATTGCACCCTAATTGAAGTAGGATCATGAGTTTGCATACCATTGCATGAATGACTGCCTGACACATAATATATTAGTATATTTGATCAACAATCAAATGATTAATTAGTTAGAAACTAGTTGCTATGAATACAGGAGCCATCAGTTGTCTTCTTACGGATGTCTTGTTTGTCATTGAGTCAGTGTTGCTGATGCAAGGTAGGCCTTTTGTTACCAAACATCATGTAACTAAATTAGGATACAATTATGAGTCAATCGCAAACAGTTAAACATTAAACTGTTGGTTACTTTAAAACTAACCTTCATCTGGGAGTGAATATTTGATCTGTTAACTGGTTGCATATGTCAGATTTATTGCACGACTCGGGCAAAGAAAAGCTGTTGCTGAGTGTATTATGGTGAAGGGATAGATCAAATAGGCCAATTGACGGAAGGTTTGCGAAGAAATATCATGCTCCCTTGTAAAAGTATTTTTTTTGTATTTTTAAAACACAAAAATACAGTAGTTTATTTTGATACATGGTGTGGCTGCTGTATTTTGCAGTTTATTTTGATACACTTAAAGTTAAGGTATTTGGTATTTTATTTTAAAATACATTTTGATGTATCTTTGCCCAACCCTGCTCATCACATCATGTATTGTGCTTTCAGCCTGTAATAACATTTAAACTGCTGTTGGACTATGGCTTTACACATTGCTCAGTCCATGTAAACATGTAAATCAAAAGCCGTATTAGGTCAAGTGCATCTGTGAACTCGTGTTGCAGCTGGACATTAATGGTGTTGTAACAGTGTGTTTGTCTTGTCTGTGATAACAGCGTGTTTTGAAGATCTCACTGACCTGCGGACATTAGATGGGACAGCAGCCAGAGCTGCTGTACTGACACAGAGCCACATATGGACACTTTGTAGCCTGTTTACATTTTTGCTGGTTACATCTGCGCAGAAACCTGTTGCCCGTTTCCAGCAACTGTTTAAATGTTTCCTTTTAAAGCACTTTTACCGAATGTCCATTTCTCGTAGGTCTCGACTGAGTGCCGCAGGTAATCACAGCCATGCTGATATTCAGACCAAAGGCATGATTGTGAATGTGATGTAATGTTCTTCAATAAACAAGACGTTAATAGTAACTTATATTACATATGTCACAAGCAGCGCACAGCTCTGGAACAGTATGCTCCGAGTGACCATGGAGTGAGAGAAAACAGACAATTTCCACACACACATACACACAACAGCAAGTGAAAGTGTGAGGAATCCCAGACATGTTATACTGTATATAAAAACTCTTGGAACGCAGAGCAATGAAATCTAAAGAAAAGAACGGTTGTATAGGTCAATTAAAAACTTCACATTATAGAATGTACTTTTATTTATTTATTAATTAAATATAAAGTACGTTAATGTTATATTGAGGAAAATGTTTTTCATTATTTATAAATATAGTAAATATTTATTTATTTTCACCCAAATATATTTTGGAGTATATTAAAGATGTATTTATTGTATATTTAGGGTATGAGCTAGGATATTCCTGAGATGGTCAGTGAATTAGATAACACATTACACTATACATTTTTAACATTACTGCATGTACTTATTTATTTATTTAGGCAAAAGCACTGTCATGCTATAATTTAGAATTTGTTTAAATTTATTTATAAATTGTGTTATAAATAAATTAAAGTACTGTAATGCTGTAATTATTATATTATATTATATAATGGGGAACAAATGAGCTCAATCATTTATGGCACAAAACAAACAATTTTTATAGCCAATGATTCCAAAAAAAAAAAAAAAGGCTGAATAAGTGTGTGTAGAGGCTCATGTTGATCTCTCTCTCTCTCTGTCTGACCCCCTGAGACCCACTCAATTCACTCCGTTTTTACTGATTACTAGACAAACCACCAATGTAGGACCGCGCATAAATGCGCCTCTGGAGTGATTCTCCTGGAATGACACGTTCTGTCACTGGAGATTACAAACCTGGAATGATGGACATAATGAACGAGGAGCAGACGGAGAACGGACTGGACTCCGATGATGATCTTCAACCCGAGGAGATACCCGAGAACCTGAAAGACAGGAGAAGAGCCAAGTCCTTACCTGCGTATCCAGAGCAGGCGAACCTGTTCCACCAGATCTCCCAGAACTGCAGGAAACGCGTGAAGTTCGCGGACGCGCTCGGCTTGAATCTGGCGAGCGGTGGGCGTAACCAGCTTGTAACTGATTACTAGACAAACCACCAATGTAGGACCGCGCATAAATGCGCCTCTGGAGTGATTCTCCTGGAATGACACGTTCTGTCACTGGAGATTACAAACCTGGAATGATGGACATAATGAACGAGGAGCAGACGGAGAACGGACTGGACTCCGATGATGATCTTCAACCCGAGGAGATACCCGAGAACCTGAAAGACAGGAGAAGAGCCAAGTCCTTACCTGCGTATCCAGAGCAGGCGAACCTGTTCCACCAGATCTCCCAGAACTGCAGGAAACGCGTGAAGTTCGCGGACGCGCTCGGCTTGAATCTGGCGAGCGTCAAGCACTTCAGCACCAGCGACGATCCTCAGATTCCAGCCAAAGTCTTCACCAGGCTGAAGAGCTTCCCTCTCCACAAGGACCGGGAGTTCATGGATGACTTGTGCGTGAACATCAAGCCCTCTCTGGCTCTGGACTATCTGGTCCCGGCGTTCAAGACGCCCGTGGACACCGGTGACTTGGAGACGCGGCTGACGCGCTGCCGCGTCGCGCTGGAAAGCGTCATGGTCACGCAGTTTGATGTCCGTGGGATCATACGGGCGATGGGTGGGAGAGAGGTCGGGGTCAGGTATACTTTCAACGACTGGCTGTCGTTCGTGGATGCGCAAGCCATCCCCGTGCCCACAGAGTACAAGACGCGCGGAGAGCGCTTCTCCTTCACCATGTACACGCCTCCTTTCTTAGGTCCGAGCGCTGCTGTGCATTTCGCCGTGTACATGAGGGACGATAACTCTGAGTTCTGGGACAACAACGATGGGATGAACTATTCCCTGAAGTACCACAGCTCGTCATCCAGCGAGACCGCGGCTTTCCACGCGATATGAAGTGGTGCGCTTTTACGCAAGGATTCATTGCGCGTTTCACCGAGCACTGTTACCGTCGTCAAAGAGGCTTCAGCGCTCAAGGCCGAAGGATATATGCAGTGGATTGACATGTCCTAGAAAGAGTTTACCAAAAATGAAATTTCCTTCATCATTTAGTCACCCTCATGTTGTTCCAAACCCGTTTGATGTTGTTTCTTTCGTGGAAAGATCTTTTGCAGAATGTCCAAGCTGCTCATATAAGTGGATGAGGGTTGTTGAGCCCCAAAAACATGCCATAAATGTGGTCCATATGTCCTGTCCGTTATGTTCTAAAATTGTAATATCACATACTTTTATAATTTTAAAGTTATTATTTGCTAAAAATCTTGTCTTCTGCAGTTATGTCACATTTGAATTGAAGCCTGTTCTGTCATAGGAACAAAAAAATAAAAACAAAAAGATAATTGCGACTTTTTATCTCACATATCAGACTTTCATAAACTTTCAGAAAACTCAGAATTGCGAGATGTGAACTTGCAGTTCAAAGAAGAAAAATCATAAATTTGGGGGGGGGGTGTTCTGAGTTTATGTCTTGCAGTTATAACTTTTTTTCCGTCAGAATTCAGAGTTTTTCTGAGAGAGAAAAAAGTCAGAATTGTGAGATAAAAAGTCACAATTACATTTTTTATTAATTTATTTATTAATTTTTTTTAATGCTGTAGCGGAACCAAGCTTCCATACATTTGCCTTCGGTTCAGACCATTCAAAATCATGGCGATATGCCTCGAGACACATAGAACCAATGAAATGTGACACTTTGACTATGCAAATCAGATACGGGAGCTATGGAGGAGATTAATTAATTTATTAATTTTTTTTAATGCTGTAGCGGAACCAAGCTTCCATACATTTGCCTTCGGTTCAGACCATTCAAAATCATGGCGATATGCCTCGAGACACATAGAACCAATGAAATGTGACACTTTGACTATGCAAATCAGATACGGGAGCTATGGAGGAGGGGAAGCTTTTCAGTGTGTAAATGAATTTCAGACTGTTTTTCACTCACACAAAGACTTTATACTATACTTTATGTTGTTTTTTGGTCCCTTTTGAAGCTTGACAGCCCCTCTTTAGGTTGCTAACTTGCTATGTGTTTTTGTTGAATGGAAAAGAGCAGCGTGGACATTCTCCCAAACATCTCCTTTCGTGTTCCACAGAAGAAAGTAAGTCATACAAATTGAAATGACATGAGGATGAGTAAATGATGAAAGAATTGATTTTGTTGTATACTGAAATGATGCAGGGAATCACACACATTACTTTATGCTGGTTTTCCTTCACAAATGAGTCAAGCCATTTATTAATAATGCAAAATGTGTTGTTTCTATCATGGCTCATGCACTGACACTGAAGTTCTTTGGAATGAAGAGGCTTAATCACTGAGAAAATAATACAGCAATGAATTATGGACAATCAGCAGTTCCATTTGGGACAAATAAATGTAGTTTGATCTGAGAGTATTCATCAATGATATTTGTTAACTCATAATTTTGGGAAAAATTCAGAATTCTGACTTTTTTTTGCAATTCTGACTTTAGGCTATTTTTTTTCCTGCCACGGAATAAAAATAAAAGTTCATTAAAAAAAAAATGACCTACCTTTTTTTCCTCTTAAATGTGAGATTCAAAAAAGCAATTGCAATTACCTTTATTATTATTATTATTATTTTTGTCCCGTGGCGGAAACAAGCTTCCATAGAATAAAGTGATGGAAGACATTAAAATGAAATGTTTAGAGTTCTCTCAGAGATCGGCTGTGTTGAAAGTAAAGCAGGTCTGTAATAAGTCTATATGTACACATATGAGATAAACTATCTGTCATTTTAACCAAAGTCCAGCTTTGCTGCAGTTTCTCCAAGCGTTGTATGCTCTATGCATCTGTTTGACTATGAGCAATGCAGAGGGACGAAGGTCTTCTGTTTTGCAATATGCAAATATTCTTCACGAATGCAGAAGTGATTTCATTTAGCGGCTGGGATTAAGTGCAGCACAATGCAGTTTTGTAATGTTACTGTATGTAACCATTTCCTTTTTTTCCCCCGACTTGTGACACAACAGTACCAGGATGAAATGACAACCATCGAGAAGCAATTAAAATATCTTTGGATATATAGTGTGCATGTTTTTCATTTTCATTTGCATATCTGAACAGTCAATGTAATATAAACCAAAGCAAAACTGAAAATAAAAAAAACAAACATTGTGGATGTGAAATGGATATCAAGGCTGACGTTCCAGATTTGTAAATAAAACGGCTCAAGTAAATATAGATCAGATGCTAATTATGTAAGATTTGGTTGTAAGACAATATTACATACAGTGTACAGGAATAAAGGTTTTGTCCATTTAAAAGACGAAGGTATAATATGTACCATAAGTTGGGCAAATGCATTACATCTTATGGGAATATGAATATGTAAGTAGCAAAACTAATAGTAAACTTGATGAAAAAATACTGAAATATATATAAATGTAAGAATATAATGACTACAAATTATTATATTCTTTTTTGATATGTTGCTTTAATATCACAATGAAATAAATGTCCAAATAAAACTCTCTTTAACACTGTATTGATTAATGCAAGTGCTTCTGTCAACGGTATCTGCCTCCTGAATTCATGTAATTTCATTTAAATCTCTGTTTACGTGATGTACTTAGAACTGGGCCATATTTAGGCCACGAGCATAAGACTTTTAACAAAACTGCTTGCTTTTGCTATACACTCTGGTAATGTGATCTTTATACCTTTCACCTTTTACTAGGCCATCGCTTACTGAAAACTAACAGAATGAGCTATTTTTAACCGTTTGGCCTTGTCAGACACCTTTACCCTCTGTGAAACCAACCTTTAAGGAACAGATCAATGAAAACAGTCATTTACTCAGAAAACCCACACAAGCGAATGCAGCTGACATGGATTTATTGTAACATGTAAACCACAAAAGCATGAAAAATACTACATTATGTACAATTATATATAATTTCATGGCACACAGAATCTTAAATGAGTGCGTAAACAGGAGTGGACGTGGGATCGACCCATCAAGTCCGGCCTGATGCAGATGTTTGAAGAGGAAACATGAAGACCCTCGCCCCCTGCAACAGTCCTGCACAGCCAGAGAACACCTGACCGTCGCTCCAACGCCACATCAATCGCTCTTCTTTTCCTCCTGTTCAACGACCGTCTTCTGGATTGCAAACATCTTCCCTATGCACACCTGTGGACAAAGGACAGAGATCATGTCGAATTCCGAGAGCTGACAAAGTTAAAAAAGCAGTAAGATTAAATGTGACCCTGGAGCACAAAACCAGTCATAAGGGTCAATTTTTTGAAATTGAGATTTATACATCATCTGAAAAAGCTGAATAAATAAGCTTTCCAGTTTAACACTTTATTATTTACAGTATTAAATAAATAAACGTCCCATATTACGTACACAGTCTCATGACTGGTTTCTTGTTTGTCAGAGAGAACTTTTCAATGACTAATTCATTTATAGATTAAAGACAGGACTTTTATCAAAAGAAAAGTCAATTGAAGGTTTTATTTGGCAAATTTAAATGATCAAATCTCAATTTTACCAACAAAAAATTGCACCACTAACACAATACCAGAAGACCAATAATATCTTTGCTCATTTGACATTATTTGGTTTTCATAAAATTATTTATTTTATATTTATACATTCTGATGCACATTCATCTTATTGTATTCTAAAAAAAAACAAAAAACATTTTTATCAAAATTTAACAAAATATAAGTTGCGCTGCCTGAGAAATCACACTCTTCAAAAAAAAAAAAAAAAAAAAAAAAAAAAAAAAAAAAAAAAAAAAAAAAAAAAAAAAAAAAAAAAAAAAAACAAAAAAAAAAAAAAAAAAAAAAAAAAAAAAAAAAAAAAGGTTTGTTACATTACTAAAATATCCTTCACACTTAAGAAAAATCCCTTGCAAAAATCCCTTCTTGGTTTTGCTTGGCACTTTTATTTTTGAGAAATAAAATATTAAAGGACTAATTCACCCTGAGGCCATCCAGGATGTAGATGAGTTTCTTTCTTCATCACAACAGATTTGGAGAAATGTAGCATTCCATCACTTGCTCACCAGTGGATGCTCTGCAGTGAATGGGTGCCGTCAGAGTCCAAACAGCTGATAAAAACATCATAACTGTTTTTTTTGACTAATTATCCAAATAATGTATAGTCCTAGAAAGCTATTATTATCAGAGCATGTGAGCAGAGCATAGCGGGGGGCAGATCAGTGAACAAGAGGGCAGCCTCATTTTACCAGCACTGCCATGTTACATACAGCACAGTAGCGCTATTGCAAACAGGAACAAGTATCCACCTTTTTCTTACCGTAAAAATGGGCGCGGCCATTTGTAAATTCTATGGGTCTAGCTTCCGGTCTCATCCGCGTCCAGCTATTTTTAGCTGTACAGAACCGATCCTTTTGCGGCTTGATATTGAAAATGGGTGTGTCTTACCATATTATTTTAATGTATTATCTTAATTATGAACACACTGGTTTGTAGTGCAAACAGTTTTACCGTTAACTGCACGTTGTTATTCTTCTCGTTATATGAGAAGGCTAATGAACCGGAAGTCTCACCCAGTGGCTTACTTCCGCGTTGAAGAAAAAGCTGGATACTACATAGAAATTTCCTGTCTGTGAGTTATTTGAACGGTTTTTGCTTTTTCCGGTGAGCATAAGCAGTACATGAGCAGAATGCACATTCATAGAGCGGAATATTGAGCGGAGTGTCCACACCACGCAGTGACGACGTCTGAAACCTAAGGCCCCGATCATTTTTCAGGTTTGAAAACGTGAGGTGCACCGCACTACCTTTTTTTTGTTTAACTTTTAAAAAATTTTTAATTCAGAAAAACCGGAAGCCAGACCCATAAAATGTACAAATGGCCAGACCCACTCTTACGGGAAGAAAAAGGTGGATAGCGCGAGTGCACTAGAATATTTTTTACTGTTAATAAACTGACATATTAGTTCTGTCTGACCGGGGCTTAAAACGCCGGGGCGCATAAACAGCACACAAAACACTCACTGCCAATAGAAACACATTTTAAAAAGGTGCCTCTCACTGCAAAAAAACGTGTCGGGTCTGATCGGGACCTAACACTGCTGGGCGGTGTGCCATATTTTTTCGGTTCTTATTTTCGTCCGAAAACCAAAAATGCCATTTTTGGCCGATCATTTACAGTTGCTGAAATTTCAGTGCTTCCCTACTTCCTCCAGTGAAAAAGTCCATCTCCTGCTGTCCTCTCACATCAAAATCCACCCACATATTTGTTTAGATCTGTTTTGGCTTGTAAATAGTGCTTGATCTGTGCCTATTTCTCTCCTGATTCAGACCAGACAACTTTTTCACTGGACATAACATTATGGGCCGAGGACTTGTATTTCATTATTATTATTTTTTTTAAATGTTAAAAAAGGTCTAGATGGATTAGTTTCTTAAAAATATGCAGCTTTTCACTTCACAAGTCATTAACTGATGGACTGGAGTGCTGTGGATTATTGTGATGTTTTTATCAGCTGTTTGGACTCTCATTCTGACGGCACCCATTCACTGCAGAGCATCCATTGCTGAGCAAGTGATAGAATTCTAAATTTCTCCAAATCTGATGAAGAAACAAACTCATCAACATCTTGGATGGCCTGAGTAAACGATCAGTAACTTTTCATTTTTGGGTAAACAAATGCCTCATACCTTTCCAACTCCATGTTGAATGAACTTACATACACTCCATATGTGTATGTGTATGTATCTTTCTCTCGATATGCACGAAATATCAGAGCAATTGTGTTAGAAAAGTGCACTAAAGTCCAAAGAATATGTTGTAATCTTTGTTTGTCGATGTTTTCAGCGGTCCTGATAGAGGCCAGCAGCAGGCTAAATCAATACTGAACAGAGAGTCAGGCCAGAGATGCGGCCTTCACGATGAACGAGGACAAACTGTGTGTGTCTGAAAACATCCATCACCAACACTGCAGCAAAGTACAAGCTGATCAAACTGTACGATCAGTCAAACTGCTGAGAATGAAACGTGAGCAACACATCTCTGGAGCACATAACTCAGAAAGGCCAGAGACAATGTTTGATTAGTATCTGATAAAGAGCTGCTTTTGAAAACGTCTGGTCTAATGTTGCTTATGAATATGTAAAAAGGGATGGTCGAACAATGAGAGTTTTTCATTTTCTAATACTGGTACCAGTAATATAGAGAGCAGAGGTGTGTCGTCAGAAATTTAGATTGAGGCAAATGCAGGCAAGATGGCAAATGCCAATAATGCCGATATAAAGAAGAAACAACTAACAACAACAACAGAAGTTCCAAAACTGCTGAAATGAAATTCCTAAAAAATTCACAGAATAAATATTGGATGCAAAAGGGAACTGCTATTGTGAATCAGTCAAGTGAATCGGTTTCTGCTTTCAGCCGATTGTTGAAAATGTTAAATATTAAATACTAGCACAGAATTTAGTAATGGGGTCCAAAATTTGAAGGAAGGCAACATTTGAAAAAGAAAATTTATTTTTATGAGTCATCAACAAAATATTTTTAACACAAATACAAATAATTAACATTATTATTATTTTTATTATTATTATTATTATTAGTAAGTAGAAAAAAATACATGTTAAAAGAAAGTAAATATTTTCCATGTTTACATAAGATATTAATTAAATATTTTTAACAATAATTTTTAACACATTTACAAAATATAGTAATAATAATAATAATAATACCACCCATGGATTTTCTGTTGTGTTTCTCCTAAAAATAATACTGACTTTGTTTTTAAAATAATTTACTTCAGTCTTAATGACAATATAAAAAACAATGATTTAGTTTTGGAAACGTCATTTTGTCTCTATTATATGATATTTAATATTTTTCTTTCACGCTGCATAATTGGAAATACATACATACACTATATAAAATACAATAAATTGCTTCCTTTAGGTTCCATCACAATCAAAAATCTTACAAATCTTGCCTTTATATTGATCTGTCACAAGTAAAGATATCATGTTGGAACTCATGTATGTATCCTCAGGTCTGCCTAAAATGAAACAGAAGTGGCTGTACAGTAGCTGTGATTTCTCAGCAGAAGCATAATCTTTCTCTAATTATTCCCTCGTGTTAAATTTGTTGACAGAGTGCAAAATGAGTCTAGCCGGAGCGCTGCAGGCCATCCCGTCCACAGCAGCCCCGTCTGCTCCAGAAACACCACAGGCCTCCTCCACACCGGCACTTTGTGTTTGACCGATGCTTCGGCTAAACGCAACACACGGCTGCTCTATTAAAGACTTCTCAAAGAGAGTCAAGAAAGCCATCGGTTTTGAAGACGCACCAGAACGTGCGGCAAAAGCCAGAGCGGAAGAAAAAGATGCAAGGTTGGCGAAGGAGTTGCACATGTTCATTTTTCATAGTGATGGCTCAGCAAAGAGGAACATTAAGATCCATTTCGGAGCATGGGCAGCCCTCGGTAAATATTCCCTGCGTCCCTGTGACACGGACCATCTGTCAACTTCAGCCGCTCTCCTGGTGTCTCCTGTCCATAACCTCTCTTTAAAACAGTGGAGAGCGGGGCACTGACGCAGACGAGCGCAGGATCTCGAGGGAGCAAGGTGCATTATGATCCAGGTGCCAAACGGAGGAGTCAAGCGGCCAGCTGGTTTGAATTAAAGTATTTAGTAAGTATAAGGTCAGACTGATGCTAAACTGTTGGCGTAAACAACACTAACACAAACACTAACACATACTTTCAGAAAAAAGGTACAATCTGTGTACAAAATCTATCTATCTATCTATCTATCTTTATGTAGTTTGCTTGAGATTAAAAGTAGCTTTCCCTACTCTGGGTAGGAGAAACACAACAGAACATCCATGGATACATCAATTTGTCAAACATATTTTTCTCATGTGATGGTGAAACACTATAGTTGTGTGTTGTGATAGTTGTGTTCTACATTAGTTAATAATTGCACAAGGGCTACAAATTCAAGCTTGAAAATGATCACAGTGTACACTCCCATTTTTACCCAAAACACTATTTTTTGTTTATTTTTTAAAATTTTTTTCCACTGTTTGCAAGACTGCAGGCGGACATGTCCAAACACATACACAGAGCCTTCCCATGCTGTGTTTCCTCCCCCACTATGGACTGATATGACCGTGCTATTATGTCAAATGAGTGAAACTGTGATGAATTAAATTTGGGAAAAATGTAAGCCTTTAAAAGCAAAGCAAAGCAAAGCAAAAAATCAAAACAAAAACAGAAAACAAAACAAACAAAAACCAAAACAGAAAATAAAAAAAAACACAACAAAAACAAAACAACCTATGACAACAACAAAAAACACAAACAGAAAACAAAACAACATCCCAAAACCAGAAAACAAAGCAAACAATGAAAAGAAAAACAAAACAAAAAACAAAGCAAAACAAAAAACATCAACAACAACAACAAAAAACAAACAAAAATAATACAACAAAAGAATACAAAGCGAAGCAAAACAAAACAGAAAACAAAACAAAAACAAACAAATCAGGAAATTATATCAATGAAAAACAAACATATTTTGGCAAGTTCTGAAGGGCATAAGTGTAAAAGTGTGCAAAGGCTTTTCTCTAAGAAAATATTGTTACATACTAAAGGATCACTTACTCAAGAATAATAATATTTGAATGCTTTCAAGACTCTGAACAGCCTTGGTTCTGATCCAAAATGGATATTCAGACATGATTGTTTTTAATATAGTGTAGAGGACGCTTTTCTTGACAAAGTGAAAAGGACGGCATGGAGTCGGCTGTGCCAGAGCCGGAGTGACTCTTGACTTTCCTCAGGACCGGTTTCTGCAGTGCCATCACAGCTCTTTCTGTTTGGCCTGACATCAGCAGAGCATGCTGGGTACATCACACTCCAGGGAGGCACCTGTGCAAACTCATCCAGCACAGACACCCTCTCTCAACGTCATCAATATTTGACCGAGAACTTTAAGAACTGACCTCAAAACAACACCTGCCATAAACACACATACGAATGAATGAAAGACAAACTGAGCAGGTTATGTGACATTACCGCGGTATGTTTACATCCTCCAATATGACTAGAGAAGCAGCATTCCACTGGCTGAAATTTAATATACTGTAACTGGGATGCACTGGATGTTTCACAGATTTGATATTTGATCTATATTTGCTGAGGTTCCGATCCTGAAGTCCAGATTAAAATAAAAGAAAATAAAAAGAAACAAGAAAAAGAAACCATAAAAATAGCAAAAATGTTATTTCATTTTGCGTATATAATAATAATAATAATAATAGTATTATATAAGTATATAGTAATATTATTATGTATTATCATTACTACTACTATTATACAAAGTAACGTTACAGCTACAGCTTTTTTTTTTCTTCTAATTTGCAGTCAGTTTTATTAAAAATATCCGCATCATATTGGCCTTCAGCCACCCTGCTTTCTAGATATCAATATCAAAACTAGCAAAAAAAAAAAGAAAAGAAAAGAAAAAAATTATACATTATTATAATCATTATATTTAATAAAAAAACATTTTATTATATAAGTATATGGTATTATTATTACAATTATGCAAAGTAAGATAACACAACATAATATCTTATTTGCAGTTATTACATTTTATTAAATATATCAGCATTTATTGGCTATCAGTCACCTTGCTTTCTAGATATATCAATATAAATGCCACTTACTACTACTACTACCACCTTTTTCTTATTTGCAGTCATTATTATTATTGTTATTTTAAATATATCAGCCATCGGCCATCAGCAACCCTGATTTCTAGATATATCAATATCTGTGGCATCATCCATCACTACTACTACTTCAATTATTACTAGTTATTATTATTATTATTATTAGTAGTAGTAGTAGTAGTAGTAGTAGTAACATGATACTAATACATGTTGCTGTTGTCCAGTTGGCAGCGTTTTGGAAGGTCAAGGCTGAAATTGTTTGAATTTTGATTGTCACGTTACATCAACTGATCTGCGTGCATCATCTTGCCATTTGAATTTGCTCAACAGAGTTCAATGTATTGAGTAACATTGATGTGAGAGGTCTACAAGAATCAATACACATGTGTAAATCAAGTTCGGACTCCTCAAGTCTATCCTAGATGACGGCTTTGGCTTCTTTAAACTAGCACACACTCTTAAAGGCTCCTTGGAGGAAGCCAGCATCTATATATGTGCTCCCATTAGGTTTGGCGGCAGATGTTTTCACAGAATTTCAAAGACAGCACAACAGCTGCCTGTTTGTCAAAGATGGGGGATTCTGGGAGATTACAGCTGGCTGTCCTATACGTTTGAGAACCAAACCTAAATATGGCCAGATGATGCAAATCTACACATAGCTTCATGACGGATGCTGCTTTACTACACAGAGAGCCACAGGTGAGTGCTTTCATGACATTAAGGACAGAGACATTCGTGAATGGATTATTCCTCAGAAAACCGTGGCCTTACGTTACTCCACACCCTCACAGAGAGCAAACAGCAGCCAAAGAGGGCGCTTCAGAGTGCTCAAATAAATCATGACATGACTAATAAGAAAGTCTAATACAGGGCTATTGAGCCGGTCTGCAGTGTTCAGCTCTCATGCTAATCAAACACACCTGAACAAGCTAATCAAGGTCTTCAGGATTACGTCAGCATTACAGAGCGCTGTGTTGGTTTTAGTGTTGGATTCCAGAGCGTAGGAAGTGAAGGCTAAACTTTCAGTTCAAACGGTGCTGCAAACAGCATAAGGAAAAATCATATCAATATATCACTTCACAGTAGGAGCAGAAGGAAAAAATTAGCTACCTGTCTCGACAGAATGACAGGAATTTTGACTAAAATAAACTAAAATGGTCCAGAACATCTTTATTCGATTTAATTCATCCTATTTTTAGTTTCTATGCATTTTTTTTTAATGTCGATAAAGTGCATGAGATGCTATGGCTACAATGCATTTCTCATGAATACAGTTAGGAATTAACATCTGATATAACAAATTAAATTGTCTATTAAACATCACAAGGGACAAGGGTTTCAAATATGATGAACAAGATTCAATTTATAATATTAATAATAATAATGATAATTATATATATATATATATATATATATATATATATATACACAGTATATGTGTGTGTGTATTACTGTATAATGTAATATAATAAAATAAAATAATGTTTGAGGTTGGTAATATTTTTTTTTTTGAAAGAAGTCTCATATGCTCACCAAGGCTGCACTCATTTGATCAAAAATACAGTAAAAACTGTATAAATGAAATAATAATATTGTGAAATATTACTACAATTTAAAATAACATTTATATTGTAATATATGCTAAAATGTAATTTATTTCTGTGATCAAAGCTGTATTTTCAGCATCATTACTCCAGTCTTCAGTGTCGCATGATCTTCAGAAATCATTAATATGCTGATCAAAATAACAATAACAATAATAATAATAATAAATAAAACATTCTTCTTATTATTAATGTTAAAAACATGCTTGAGGTAACAGTTATATTTCATATTTTTGTGGAAACCGTGATTCATAAATAGCATAGCAAGCTCAAAAAGAACATCATTTATTTGTAATAGTATAGTAAAGGCAAAAAATGAAAGTAATTTTAATCCTTGCTCAGTTAAAAAATATATACAATACAATACAATACAATACAACATATCAGTCAGGAAGGTTAAGACATTTTTGGCTTGGCCCTCCATTAACTACAGGGATTAATGAGACAATGAACACTTACAAACTCAACAGCCTTTAGGACAATCATTCGGGCATATTACCCTTTAAAATAGGGAAGAAATGAATAATTTGTTTGTAAATGAGTGAACAGCATGTAAGTGCGGGAGTGCACAGCCTAAGGCTCTTCCAGAAGGGGGCAGCAGCAGCTAAAACTACACTGCACACCAGCACATGCACACAAAGACTCTGCTCTGCTCACAGTGGGCGTGTCCTCCTGCTCCTCCACTAAGCGGTGGAGGCGGAGCTGTGAGGGCGGGAGGAAAAAGTGACATGACAGATCTCTCGGCCAATCAGAGCGCAGCAGCCACTGCCTCATGTTAATTGATGCGGCTGCAGCAGGCACCCCATTGTTGGGATGTCTCACTGCAGAATCCCAGTCTCACACACACACACACACACACACACACTACAGAGGTGTCACACAGCTCTTTTTTTATTCTGTGGATCAGCTGCAGACACTGCAGAAAAACTGTGGTAGCCGTACACTGGAAATGACAATGAAACACGTACACAGTACGCTATTCCTTAAGGGAATGCAGATGTGCGGACGACTCGCCTGCGACTAGACCAGCTCACGTACAGTTAACGCTGCAGACAAAACATCTCGCCGGGAAAGGTTAACGAGTACAAAGACAGGTGAGAATTCGTTTGCAATTCAGACGCGTGACCACAGGTTCAAATTAAGCTTCTGCTGCAAACAGATATTTCCCACTGTGCTCTTTAGCAAACAGAAGGCTGCGTTAAAATCACACCGGAAACGGAACGAAGGATGAACGAGGATTTCAAAGTCAGGTCCTCCAAATGATTCCAGAATCAAATCTACTGTGATGTTTTCCAATCTACTTCAACACATGGTCATCCAGAGATACATTTGAGCATACTGATTGACGAATCCAATCCCAGAGTGCACTGGGGTTTTCTAGTAAAGTAGACGGGGCACCTGAAGGGCATTTGAATGGCCCCTAGCACATTATTCATGACCAGACTATGTGTTTGTACATTTAACCCTATAAAGCCTGTATCATATCTACCGTATCATATGTGATAAACACATTTCTAAGGTCTCTAAATGATCAGCATGATCAAAACCTGTTGTACACAATCTACTACATGCCTTGTCTCTGATTGATAGTTTGATATATAGGCCTAGTTTATACTTATTTAGCCAGTAAAAGGGTGGTAATACTTTAGGGACCGATTTGCACTATTAACTAGCTAGTTGCTTATTAGCATGCCTATTAGACTGTTTATTAGTACTTTTAAAGCACATATTAATGCCTTATTCTGCATATTTTAGATCCCTTAATCCTACCCCAAACCTAAACTTAACAACTAGCTTACTAACTATTAATAATCAGCAAATTAGGAGTTTGTTGAGGTAAAACTCGCGGTTAATTGTTAGTTAATAGTGAGAATTGGTCCCCAAACTAAATTGTGACCATAAGGGCTTTTAGTATACAGTAACTGTATGAACTTTCACCTTCAGCTCGTGGTTCATGTGTCGTTTTGCTGTAAAATCTTTAAAGATTTTTAACGTAAATATAAGAATGTTACTTGAAGAACTTTTATATTGTTACATGGTTTAAGATTTCCATATGAGCACTTGCTGGACTGAAATCCCTTGGCTTGATTATACAGATATCATTATATAAAAAAAATCTCGAATCTGAAATCTGATCATCAGGCATTTGAGAAACGTTTGTTTCCAGAAGCTTTACTTTCACTGTTCCTCAGCGGAGGAATGATCTTCACAAGCCTCCAGAACATCTCACATATTTTGAGGAATGCTTATATGAATGTTTATCTCTCAGTCATCATTGCATTGCATTGCTTTGTATGTTTTGATCATCAAACTAAGCATTTAAATATCATCGTTCTAAGACATTGTTGAGAGATATAGATATTATATATCCAAATTTCATACTTTTTGGCCATATTATAATTATGAGCTTCAGCACCAAATTTCATATTTTTGCACAGTTTGGGCACTGGAAAAAAACACCTCATGTATCAAATATCAAGTTTTTTTTTTAGTCAACAAACAAATGCAACAAATATGCTAGCTGTTAAGTTTAGGCATGGATTAAGGGATCTAAAATAGTGTCATGTCATGCAATTAGTTAAGAGTGAGAATTGGTCCCTAAACTAAAGTGTTACCCAATAAATATAGCATTTCTAAAAATGAGATTAAATGTTAAGAAAGTTATTTTTATCATAAACTTATTATCAAACCCCATGCGAGACGTGATGGTGTGCGTTTGGCAGGTATGGGTTCCTGTGGAAACGGCGGCGGCCAGGAATAAACCTGTGAATGTGGAGTCTGTTCAAATCCTCTGGCTCTTCAAGCACAAACCCTCGATCTCTCGGCGGAGGGTGTTCCTGTCAGACGCCTCCTCTGCCCTTGTTAGGCATTACAAGCCATTAATGAAGCGCTCAGAGCGCCGCACGAGCGGGATGGAGGAAATTAAGGGATGACAGACGTGAGGGGAGGGTGTTTGGCATCAAGAACTCAATGAGCTTGAGTAAATTAAAGCAAACATTTTGCCTCCTACTGAAATTTTCAGAGGCATAAACAGACCCCGAAGTAAAAAACGAGCGAGATGGAGAGAAAGATTATATCCAGCAGCTGTCTCCTCAGATCTTCTCCGTCTTTCCTCAGAAAGCTCTTCCCCTTTCTCATTTGCATTTCTGGAGTAGAATGGCAGTAGTGAACTGAATAACGTGGTTCGGTAGCACTTTGTGTTAATTCTCTCGACCTCCATCACCTTCTGCTCGGTGTTTCTGCACAGGCTGCTTGAAAATTCAGTTTGTTGAACAGAACAGTTCACCCAAAAATGAAAATGATGCCATTATTTATTAACCCTTGTGTCCTTTCAAACCCGTGTGAAGGGTGAAAATCTGGAGACAGATTTCTTTCTGTGCAATTGCATGGAATGAGAAATGAAGCTTCAAAAAGGAAGGAAAACCACCATAAAAGTATCATAAAAGTCTTCTGAAGTCATACGATGCTGCGTGTGAGAAACAGACCAGTGCTGTAAACGAAAAAATTCAAGACAATATAATAAAAAGTGTCTTTGTTAATTGAAATACACCGGAAAACAAAATATAAATATTAGATATGAAATTTAGAAATGCTGCCTTGGCAACTAAACACTCAAAAAAAAAAAAAAAAAAAAAAAAAAAAAATCTGTAAAAACAGGGTACAAGATACTGTGTAATTTGAAGGAATTTTTCCGTATTTATATTTTTACAGGTGTTTTATCAGTATTTTGAATTTCACACTTCACTGCATTGTGTTTTAGAGTTAACAGAAATGTCCGTAAAATCAATGGATAATGTCATGTGTAATGAGCTGCCAGTACTTTTTCTGTTATTTTATGGATTTATTTTTTTACAGTGAAGGAAAAACTGAAATAAAAAAGGTAAATATAAATATAAAAAAAATAGCACAAACCGACTAACATTTGCACTAAATATTAAAACGAAAACTAACAATATTAAAAACCTAGCCAATTTAAATTAATAATAAATGTTTTCATAATATTTAAATACTAAAATGACTAAAACTGAAACAGAATAGTTAAATATCAATAAAAACTGAAATGGCAGAAGCGCATTACTAAAACTTACGCTAAATATTAAAAAGACAACTGACAATTTAAAATAAACATTACAGTAGCATGTAAGTTAAAGTTGAAGTACTTAAATTACTAAAACTGAAACAGAAAAAAAATAACATGACAAAAGCACATAAAATAACAAAAAACTAAAAATACTGAAATAAAAGGCACTTTAAAATATTTCTAAATACTATGATAGCATATAAAGAATACTAAAATAACACTGCAATTGGACCAAGATTTAAGTTGTTACACTGAAAATCTTTCAGAAACTCTTAAATTGATAACCACTGTGGCCAGATCGAGTGATTCAAATGATTCATTCAGATTTGTGAACAAATCATTTAGACCTCCAGCCAGAAACACTGGAAAGATCTGAATCATGCACTAATCCCTCGTGAAGCCCTGGAAGATGTGAAGACTTTCAGTGAACAAAGACGTACATTTCAGTGCGTGAATCATGTGGATCTCTTTCGATGTTGTTTTTTAAAGCTTGAAAGCTCCATTCATAATTTTTTTGAATGGAAAAGAACGACGAGCACAGCCTTCAGAATATATTATTTCGTGTTCCACATAAGAAAGAAATTCATACAGGTTTGCACCAATGTCAGGGTGAGTAAACATAGACACAATTTTCATTTTTGGGAGAAATAATCATCGAATTCCTTTGACCTCTACTGCATAGGCTGCTTAAAACATTCAGCTTGATTAAGGTCAGGATGCGGTTCCTTCTCTTCAAAGCTCTTTCGCACATATCCGCAACCCAACACCTCCCTACAGTAAGCTGCAGTAACTCCTCAGAGGCTCACGGGAGGGGCGAGCAGACGATCAGCAGAAAAACTAGAGGAGAGGAGGACAGGAATCCACCCCTGAGTTTTGGCCATTTGTCTCATCCTTCGAGTGTCTAGGCATCGGCGCTCAGGGGGTCCCAGGACTGCATTGATTACCCCCTCATCTTCAATTACAGCGGCGGTGCAGCAGAGGAGGTCGTGCCCTTGAAAAAGTGATGGTGAGGGGCAGATGGAGAAACCTTAGTCTCAGCCTCAGGCACTTACACACATTGTCTGATGTATATTATGTTTTAAAAAAGTGCAAGTGCTTTCACAAAATGTGATTGGGTGGCTTTGCAAAAGTTTTAGGAGTCCTGTTGCACAGGTTTTTATTTGCACACGCTGTCTGTGTTAATGTACATCATTCTGGAAACTTGTCTCACACACAAGTTGGAGAATATTTGTGAACTAGAAAGATCCTCTGCAGTGAATGGGTGCCGTCAGAATGAGAGTCCAAACAGCTGATAAAAACATCACAATAATCCACAAGTAATCCACACCACTCCAGTCCATCAGTTAATGACTTGTGAAGCCAAAAGTGTGTTTGTAAGAAACAAATCCATCAATAAGGCATTTAAACTTTAAAGGGGTCTCTTTGCGTGAACATTTGGGCGGCGTTATGCAAATCTTCCCACATAGTGATGTAGACATGTGGGGGCGTGTTAGAACGAGCCGTTTTAGGGGGGCGTGGTTGACTCTTAACTTTTATAAAGAATATCTCTTCTCTACTTCTGTTGGTTGCATTTAGGTTTCAAAATTCATAAGCTGTGTTCATTTGCGCAGCTTATCATGATGAAAAAGTTTATTTTCTGCAATAATCCAAAAGCCAATAGAAAATCCTATCGAGTTTTTGTCGAGGGAGCCGGGCGATGCAGAACTTCCAGTTGGCCTACAAAAACAACACTGCAACATCACTGCAGTGCTCTATTTGATCATTTATCTCAGGTTAGTATGTGATCTAGTAATTAGAGAATAATAGTTCTGAGTTAAAATGCAACCCTGGGTCAAAGTGTGAAAAGACTACTCAAAGGTCAAATCTCAAAATCTCTCATGCTCACCTCGATAAGAAACGTCTGAAGCCGGCCTGTCTGTCAGGAAGAGGAGGATAAAGAAAGCTTATGACAGGCTGAGAGCTCTGCTGTCTCGGTGGACTGATGCGCTCTCGTATGGTCTTCTTCATGGTTTTCTATGCATGTGTACGTGCTGAGACTCTGCCGCGGTCAGGCTGCCTTCAGCAGTCATTAGCATAGCAGTCACTGCAGTTTAATGATGTGCCTCCACCAGCCCGGCTCTCAGATGCACATCATATGAAAATGGGATTCGGAGAAACAATGCCAAAAGCCTTCGGGCTAAAAAGCTGCGTGTGGTATGAGAGCTGCCCACACAGGCGCTCTGCTGACACCCACAAGAGCACGCTCACTCACACACACACACACACACAAACATATGGCAAAGAGCACTTCATCACACACACAGGCTGGGAAAACTGACTAGAGTATGAAATATCCTTCTGCATCACGACTTTTTGACTCTGCATGACCTGTTAGTGGTGTTTGCCAAGCCAAGCATCGCTATTACGGTCGTTCATAGTGAGGCTAGGGGTCAACATATTCCAAAATATATATTACCGCTCAAACGTTTGGGGTCAGTAAGATTTCTTAATAACACTTCTATTAAGCAAGGATGCATTCAAATTGATCAGAAGTGACTGTAAAGAGATTAATAATGTTATAAACGTGTCTATTTCAAATAAATGCTGTTCCTTTGAACTTTACATTCATCAAAGAATCCAGAATGATAAAAAGGATCATGTTTTGCATGAAAATATGAAGCAGCACAACTGATTACAACATTGATAATAATTGACAATACTTTTGGAACACATGCTGCTGTCTTTATAACATCACACTAAATCTTCAACAACAGAGATTGCAATCCCTGACTTTAGATAGAACAGCTGCTCACTTGTAACTCACACGTAAACTTTAGTCCTGATACTGCCGTGTAAACACACCCAGAAACACCCAAAACCACTCCAAGTTTACAGATTCTGCTCTCTGCTGTATAAAAAGAAGGCAGAATATGACTACATTCCCCTCTTAACATTCCTTTAGACATAATATACTGGGGAAAGGTCATTTGTGGGGCAGGAGTGTGTATATTCAAGCAGGTCAGTGGAAATATGAGAGCGAGTCTTCAGATCTATGAACGACTACATGTGTGTCTCTCTCAGGTCATCTGCAGGGCAAGGCCACTACTGAGGCGGAAAGCTTCCTCGCCGGCCCTGAGGTGCGATGTGAGCGTTTCGGGAGGACACCGGCCTCATCCCATCATGCATTATGCAGTCCATGGGCTGCCTGCATTAAGCATCCGTTTAATGCATACTGCATGAAGGCTCTGAACTGACATTCAGTGGATGTGTAGCCCTTCAGCAAGACGGCCAAAAACTCAAACAAGACGCAACGCAAAGAAAACTAGAGGAGTGCAGGCTCCCTACATCCCCCTAGGGCTCGTATTCTACACCTCTACACTTCTGGAGTATGTTTAGAATTGACCAAACGCTTACTGAAAAGACGCTTACTGAACGTTATTATAGTCCATAGTCATGCGGTTATCTTGCATTCATACGTTTGGCACAAACCAAGACTGCTCATCACAACAATAAAGCATGGTGGTGCAAGGATCATTTTAGGTGAATCCAGGAAAATTGGGACACTTTTTGCCATTCAGAGAACTGGGAAAGTCTCAATCAACATGAATTCCCCTTATAAAATTAAGATATTCTAACTATTATTATAATTCTTATTCTTGCTACTAAAAATAAATAAATAAATAAATGTTTATATATACAAACAACCTCTTATGTTTGGCTAACCAAAAAAGCTATAATATTAGCATGCCACTGTAAAAAAAATAAATAAAACATAATAAAACAAAACAAATAAAAAATAATAAAAATAAATAAAAGAAAATACTACAAAAGAAAATAAAAAAACAGCTAAAATAAATAATAAAGCATAACAATAATGATAAATAAATAAAATAAACAATTTTATTAATATTTTTATATAATTGTATATTACTACTACTACTACTACATTTTACATAGATTTATTTATTCAAATAAATAAATTAAAATCAATCAATCAATCAATCAATCAATAATAATAACAAATAATAATTTTACAGATAGAATATTATATTATAACTTAAATAATATATAATAGTATATTATATACATTGATATAAAATTATGATATACTACTATTATTATTATTATTATTATTATTATTATTAATAATATTATTGCTACTACTACCTTTAACATAAATAAATCATAAGAAAAATCACTTATTCATTCATAGACAAACAAACAAACAAAGTAAATCAATCAATCAATCAACCACAAATAACCACACTTTAGACTACATATGCATCAAGTCTGGTCTACATTATTTCAGTTTATGCTCTGATATAGTTTATGGCAGAATAGACCAGAGTGGGAGAAAAAAAGCAAATTCAAATTATGTCTACATATTAGTGCTGCACGATATATCATTTCGGCATCGATATCGCGATGTGCGCATCCGCGATAGTCACATCGCAGGATGTGCGATGTTTAGTATAAGCTACTGATCGTTATATTTATACTTATTGTTTTCTTTGCTCACACACAGACACGATGTCTACACCGGATGCGACAGCTGTACAGAGATACCCATTTTAAATACATTTAGTAGCAGAGCTACTGCAAGGGATTTTCAGTGCTGGAAATCCATTTATCCTTTGTTGAAACTTCCG